>NW_012114722.1:4204090-4218175 GCF_000951035.1 Colobus angolensis palliatus | reverse complement strand
AACATGGCACAAGTATACATATGTAACAAACCTGCACGTTATGCACATGTACCCTAGAACTTAAAGTATAATAATAAAAAAAAGAAAAAAATGAAAAATACATACTGAAAAGAAAAGAAAAAAAGAAATAAAAAATCTTCTTAACTCACAACTATTAAGAAGATTGAATCAAAAACCTCCCAACAGAGAAAAGCCCTAGACCGAATAGCTTATCTGATTAATTCTATCAAACGTGTAAAAAAATCCTCAAAATGAATACCAATCCTCCTCACACCCTTCGAAAATACTGAAGAAGAGATAACCTTTGTTAATTCATTCTATGAGTCCAGCATTACCCTGATACTGAAATCAAAGACACTATAAGAAAACTACAAGCCAATATCCCTTATGAATGTTGGTGTACAAATCTTCCAATATTAATAAATACTATCAAACCAAATTCAGCAGCATATTAAAAGGATTCTACAACAGGAACAAGTAGGATTTATTACTGGAATGCAAGGATGTTTCAACACATGAGAATCAATGAGAACACATGTAATACACCAATATAATACACCTAAATATAAGAGCTAATATTATAAAATTCTTAGAAGAAAACAGAGGCCAAAAACTTCCAAGACATCAGATTCGACAACAATTTCTTGGATATGACACCGTAAACACAGGCAACTAAATAAAAAAGTGATAAATGGAGTTCACCAAAATTTAAAACTTTTGTGTACCAACAGATAGATACTCTGAAATGAAATAGCAACGACAATGGGAGAAAAAATTTTCAAATCATATATCTGATAAGGGTTAAGATCCAGAATATATAAAGAACTCTTACAACTCAACAACAAAAACAAAAATTCAAAAATGGGCAAAGGACTCAAATAGACATTTCTCCAAGGAAGATATTCAAATGGTCAATAAGGACATGAAAGATGTTCAACAGCACTAACTGTTAGGAAAATATAAATCAAAAGCACAGTAAGATACTATTATACTTCACACCTATTAGCATGACTATTATTTTTAAAAAACAGAAAGTAACAAGTGTTGATGAGAATGTGGAGAACCTGGAAGCCTTGTGCATTGCTAGTGGAATGTAAAATGGTGCAACCACTGTGAAGAACAGCATAGCAGTTCCTCAAAAATTTAAACATACAATTACTATATAATCTAGCAATTATTTTGGGTACACACCCAAAAGAATTGAAAGCAGGGACTCGAACAGATATTTGTACACCAATATTTATAGCAGCATTATTCACAAAAGCCAAAAAGTGAAAACAATCCAAATGTCCATCAATAGATCAATGGATAAGCAAAACGTGTTATTTACATACAATGGAATATTATTCAGCTTTAAAAATGAATAGAATTTAATATATTCTAAAACATGGATGAAGCTTGAAAACATTATGCTAAGTGAAATGAAATAAGCCAGACACAAATGGACAATTACTGTACGATTTCACTTGTATGAGTGATCAAGAATAATAAAATTAATAGCAGCAGAAAGCAGAATGATGGATATCAGAGAATGGAAGGATGTAGATACCGGGAGTTATTGTTTACTGGGTATGGAGTATCCATTTAGGATGATGAAAAATTTCTGGAGATAAATAGTTGTAATGGCTGCCCAACAATGTCAAGGTATTTAATGCCACTGAGTTGTACACTTGTAAACAATTAAAATGGTTGATTTTATGCATATTTTACCATAATAAAAAATATCTTAGAATCACTCATAGATCCCAGAAAAAAAAAATCTATATCTATACAAGACATAACATGAAAGAAGCTTAAGAAAAGTGCTCATCTTGTTGATTCTCAACATGTTAGTCATGTTTTCTTAGCATCTTTACATTTACACGATGCCTATAAATGCATGCAAGTGTCCTCCTTTATACCATGCTTAGCCACAAATAAAAACAACCTAGGGACTTGGATAATCTAGGGACAAATGTTAGGAATGGATGGTTTCTGTTTTGTTATGTTTGTTTTTGCTTGAATTTTCACACACACAAATAATTCCATACTTGTTTAACAATGGTAGATTTAAAAAATAGAAACACTCTGGTTTCAATCTAGACTGTTGTTGTGTTCATTTTATCTTGAATCTTCATAAACATACAAAGCAATGTACTACTTGCTACATCACTGCTTCCTATCTTTCTTTTCCCATTGTTATTAACTTATTTGTGTATGGACTTGCACAGGTTATTTGTATAATTTGCATGGATATAAACTGTCAATTTGCTCTAGTACAGAGGAAACTAATTCTGCAGGTTTCCCCCAAAGACTACATTTGTGCTCCCTTATGTTAAAGCCTAATAATGTTACACATGTGGAGATAATAACACCACCCATCTCATTAAGTTGTGAGGTTTTAATGCAAGAACAGAATACAAAGTATTTAGCACAGTGTCTGGCATTGTAATAAATAAGTAGTAATTCCCTTCCCACCCTGCCCGTGCAATCTTACACCATGTCTATTATGGCCATATGTCTTGGAATTTCCAGCATGATTCTAATATCAGATATGTTGTTCTCCTTACCCCATCATATATTTCTATAGATCGCAATCCTCAAGTCAGTATTTAGAAAACAGAGCATTTATTGATATGATATATACCCCTTAAACAATAATGGTACTTACTAGATTCTGGGTGCTTACTATGATAACTATGTAATGTGTTCTGCACACACTGTCATTTAATTCTCCCAACATCCCTATGAGATGGATGGTTATCATTGCCATTTAGGAGATGAAGAAATTGAGAGACCTGTTAGCTCAGCCAATGTCACACACTTGGTTTATCCAGGTCTCCTGATTCTCTGTCTGGTGCTTTTTCCATCACCTCAAAGATTCATAGTTTATTGACATACATGAAAACACAGGCTTTTTAAGTAGTGCTAGATATTTGTTTAGTTGTGCTCTGAATAAAGCAAGCTAGCAAGATTTATGATGGAATCATTCTTATACAATAAACCCATTGTGGTAACTCAGTTTCCTTGTCTCTAAACTAGGATTTATTTATCTTACACGGTGGTGAGGACTGATTGGGGAAAGTGGTATAAAGAACATTCATATTTGAAGTACAAGTTCTCAGAAATATAAATACAGATACAGAGCAAGATACCCTGAATACTCGTGCTTGTACTTTGAAAAGAGGTTGACAAGAAAAAGCTTGATGTTGAAAATGGCTCAGTTATAATCAGTTGCTGAAGTTATTCTGACAATCAGGTACAATGCAGAAGGGCAGACATTCTCAGGAAAGGTTAAGGTTTCCTTGGCAACTATCAAATGCATTGTTAATATCCCCTAGGAACTTTTTGGTCAATAATGACTGAAGTGCTAGAAAACTATTTTTAAACTATCTTTTGAGCTAATTCTATTCTCTTTTCAAAATTCTTTTTTCCTTAAATTTACTTTAATTGTTTAATTAATGGTTATTTGGTGAAGGTTACTGAACATTCTGTTGAAGGAAAGGTTTTGACTCTTTCTGTCAAATAGCATTAAAGATGCCAATGAACAGGGAGCTGTTTGGAAAAGATTTGAGCAAACTCTAATGCAAAGGAGGAGTAACCCATAAGATATTCACCCAAAGTTACAATTATGAGTGTCTATCTAAAATTATTATTAATATCCATTATCGAATTTTCATATTTGCAAACATCTTAATAATTCATTTATATTGGTTATTCCACATGTCTATCCAACCAAGACCTTCAGTGACTGTTCTCATTTGATGGATCAAAAACTTTAGACCAATTACAAATAGCCCCACTTGGCCGGGTGTGGTGGCTCACATCTGTAATCCTAACACTTTGGGAGGCAGAGGAGGGTGGATCACTTGAGATCAGGAGTTCGAGACCAACCTGCCAACATGATGAAACCCTGTCTTTACTAAAAATACAAAAAGTATCCGGGCACGCTGGCGGGAGGCTGTAATCCCAGCTACTCAGGAGACTGAGGCATGAGAATTGCTTGAACCCAGGAGGCGGAGGTTGCAGTGAGCTGAGATCGTGCCATTGCACTCCAGCCTAGGTGACAGAATGAGACTACATCTCAACAACAACAAAAAAATAGCCAAACTTTCTTCGACCATTTATTAGTGGGCAATCATTAACAAGTATGGATCAGAATCAAAAGAGTTGAAATCGTTATTTATATCATTAGAATTGGTATGTCATAGTACTTGTCATTTCATCAGCTAATATTCGACAGGATTCATGGTACCCCAAGAATATGAGAGTGAAAGGCAAAAGATGTGTAAAATCTGAAGAGAAACCAAAGTATTGCTTGAGGTGATGGATACTCCACTTACCTGGATGTGATTACTATGCATTGCATGCCTGTATCTGAACATCTCATGTACTCCACAAATACATACACCTACAATGTACTCACAAAAATTAAAAATTAAAACTTAAAAATTTTTAAAAAGAATGTGACAATGGACAAGATAAATCAATCAAGCCTCTATACAAACCAATGACACATGAGAAGATTTAGAGACCCTGTGATTTTAAAATTGATGACAGCTTCATTCATTGTTACCTTCAGTTGAAGTCATTGGTATTGATAGAGTCTATTCTCAATTTTCCCAAGAAGGTGCAGTTATTTTAAATTACATCTTTCAAGAAATACACTTTATATTTGTTTTTCTTAGTCCAAATACTTTTCTTAGTATTTGAGGACATTATAATATAGTTATTTTTGCTAAGTTGAATAACTGTTTGTTAACACGAGTTCTATTATTAACTGTTACTGAATATTACCAAGAATATTTTATTGATTTTTAAAACTGTCTAGTAAAAAGGTAACTATCTTAGAAAGGTAATTGATAAAACAACTTCACTAATGCAATTCCAGGTTATACCTATGTCTTAGTGACATACACCATAATACATATAATACAGTAGAAAGAAAAACAGATGGACAAAAATAAACCTATAAATGAATTGTGTAGTTATTTAAGAATAATCGTGAATCAGATATTCCTTTACTTACAAGTGGTCTTATCTCCATCCCCTTTTCTTTGTCTTATAAGTCACTATGAAAATACTTACCTGCTTCCTGGGTTGGAGTTTCCTTCTTGTTTTCTAAAAATAAATTTCCTTCAACTAACTTCTATGTCTGGAAATCAGCTCTTATAGAACTGTAAACAATAAACGATTTTTTTTAAGATTGGATGTTTTATAACTGATCATTAGAGAAATGCAAATCAAAACCACAATGAGATACCATCTCATGCCAGTCAGAATGGCGATTATTAAAAAGTCAAGAAACAATAGATGCTGTCAAGGCTGTGGAGAAATAGGGACACTTTGGCAGTGTTGGTGGTAGTGTAAACTAGTTCAACCATTTTGGAAGACAGTGTGGCGATTCCTGAAGGATCTAGAACCAGAAATTCCTTTGACCCAGCAACCCCATTACTGGGTATATACCCAAAGGAATATAAATCATTCTACTATCAAGACACATGCACACATATGTTTACTGCAGCACTATTTACAATAGCAAAGACATGGAACCAATCCAAATGCCCATCAATAATAGACTGGATAAAGAATATGTGGTACATATACACCGTGAAATACTATGCAGTCATAAAAAGGAATAAGATCACGTCGTTTGCAGGGGCATGAATGAAGCTGGAAGCCATCATCCTCAGCAAACTAACACAGGAACAGAAAATCAAAATCAAACACCCCATGTTCTCACTCATAAGTGGGAGTTGAACAATGAGAACACCTGGACACAGGGAGGGGAACAATACACACTGGGGCCAGTTGAGGGGTTGGGAGGAAAGGGGACGGAGAGCATTTGGACAAATAGCTAATGCATGCAGGTCTTAAAACCTGGCACCATGGCACATGTATACCTATGGAACAAACCTACACATTCTGCACTTGTATCCTGGAACTTAAAGTAAAATTTTAAAAAAATTGGATGTTTTAATTACTTCAAAATACAACTTCTCTTGAAAGCGCATGTTCATTTCAGCACCAGGTGTATCCAGGATGCTAACAACAGAAACTAAACAATCAGAAATAACCATGCTGAGGATATTTGCCTTGTTACATTCTTTCTCTTCCTCAGTTTTTATAAACAGGAATGAAAAAATCTACTGTCCAAAGTAACTGGGAAAGGGGCTAAAAACAATATAAAGGTAACAGTATTACACTGAATATTTTCTGGCTGCTCTTAAGGAAAGTGAATACCATTCACAATTTAACACTGCAAACACAAGCTTCAAAACAAAAACACTTCATCATCATAATCACCAAAAATCATATTCAAATAACCAGTATGGTCACCTTTTCACAACAAACTGGATAGACACAATAGTTGCCTACAATGGTGCTATTTTCTTACCACATAAAGCATCAGGTACAGTGCCTACTACATTGTAGTTACTGAATAAGTGTTTGTTCTTTCTCTGCATATTAGTATACCTCTAAGAACTTCCGGTGGTTGGTCACACTTCTTGCCTTGGCATGTTTTGATCAAGAGACTACATACAGGTTGGTCATGATCAGGGTAGAGAAAATGGAAAGCATGGTATGGTAGCTAATCATGGTCTATGGGTGGAAAGCATGATCTGGGTAAGCAGACCACTAGACTTGTGGAGGGCTAGTTGGGCAACTGAAAAGGGAACATGAAAGAGAAAGAGGTTGTAGAGGACAAAGAAGAAATTATGACACCATATCAAGTATTAGTACGTCTAAGGAAGGTCAAGGGCTAGGGGAAGGGCACATTCCTCAGTCACATTTCCTGGTCTCATAATGTACTGAATAATAATTTATACTAACTAAATAATCCCTGACACTGATATTTTAAAGCACCTGCCACATGCCATCATCTTCTTCACAAGACATCCAGAAGAGTTTTCCTCTGAATAAGACTCCATGATTTGCTATGAGACACTGCAATCTTGCTACACGGATTGAACAGGTTACATACCTGACCCAGAGGCAGCTAGACTTGAGGGGAGATCAGCAGCTTATGGTAAAGAGACAAGGGAGCTTGGCCCATCCGGATAGTTTTGTGTTGGATAGTACCATCTCAAGTATGAAGACAGGCTTATCCTTGAGATGAAGCCATTATATCACCTGGAGATTTGAAACTCCAAACACCCCGGGAAGGGTCAAGAGATAGTAGAGTACAGATAGAAGCTGAAAGATGTGTCAAGAAAAGGCAGGAAGCAGAAACCACACGGCAGGGGAAAGCGATGAAGTTGAGAGCTGAGAGCATTTGGCAGCAATAGAAACAGACAGAATTATGGTAGGAAGAAGTAAAAGCAGAAGGCAGAACCTGAATCATGAGAATTATTTACTACTATAGCTGCTTTTGGTGCAAAAGGGTTATATAGTATCCTAAATATGGTCTTTGTGGCCATCTGTAAGGATGAATTGCCCAAGTACTGAAATAGTTTCTTCTGCTTCCTTACTTTCTGACATATCTTCAAAACAGCCACATTGCCTGAGGAAAACTGAGTTGCTGCTATTCCTTGCTATGTGAAGTTACCAACAAACACACCTAGACGCAGGTCAGTAACCACCTAGTCATTGTTTATAGCCTCCTTATCAATGTGCAGGTGCTATCTGTCAGAGAAGGAAGGACAGGCATCACAATTCGAGGCAAGAGACCTAGAGTTAGGTTGCCTGTGGCCACAAGTAACATAAAACCCTGCATAAAACAGACCTTCAAAATAAAGTGTTTTAAATTTCACATACTGAGAAGTTCATAGGTAGGCCAGACACTGGTGTGGTATGTCAAGGCTTTGTCTCTCCTTCTCTGTGTTTCCCTAGTCTCTGTCCTTCTCTGTCAGTAGACCTTCCCTTCAGGCTTGTAGCATGATGCTGGCAACAGTTCTGAGGAAAATGAAGAAACATTTCCCAGAAGTCCTTTCTGGAGTTGGGTCATGTACTTGTGCCTAAACCAATCAATCTTTGGCAAGGAGAATGGGACTACTAGGACCTCTCTTACATCTATTACGACCCACCTCCTATGGTCTGAAATGGGGTCAGCCCCATCAAGAAGAATTGATACCTGGACAAAATCTGGGCTCTGTTAGAAAGTGGAAGGATAGTAGGGAGCACATATTGGGTGAGCCATCACAGTATCTCTTCCAAAAGCTGATGTAATTTGGATATCTGTCCCCTCCAAATCTCACACTGAAATTTGATCCTCAAATGTTGGAGGTGGGGCCAAGTGGGGGGTGTTTGGGTTGTGGAAGTGGATCCCTCATGAATGTCTTAGTGCTATCCTCATGGTAATGAGTGAGTTCTAGCTGTATTAGTTCCCAGGAGATCACATTGTTAAAAAGAGCCTGGCACCTCCTCCCTTCTCTCTCCTCCTCTTTCGCCATGTGATGCCTGCTCACCTTCACCTTCTGTCATGGATGGAATCTTCATGAAGCCTTCACCAGAAGCAGAGGCTGGTGCCACACTTCGTGAATATCCTGCAGAACCCTAAGACAAATAAATTCTTTTCTTTATAAATTACCCAGCCTCTGGTATTCCTTGACAGCAAAGCAATTAGACGTGAACTACATCACACCATACTTGAAAGCAAGAAAAAGAAGATCACTGGATATCTTTTGTGAGTTTCTGAAGCACATAGCATTACCTCCTATTTTATTTCTACCTGTAACAACAAAGTTTCTGACAACAAAGTGTGTAATTAGAACACTTCTTCCTTGTTATTATGTTGGCAGTTTTCAAATTACAGTATATCAATTTTCAATGATCCAGGCACTCTTCCCATATTATCAACTTAAGCCATTTAAAGTTAATAAACCACTACTAAATTATTAATCAATTATCAAGTCAGTGCCTATATGCTAGTCACCATGTTAGGTGCTAAAGATAGAGAAGTTAACAAGGTACATTTCTTTTCCTCATAATCTAGCAGTACGTCTCAATCTGCTTGCAGAGGGGCCCATATCTTCACTCTCCTTGCTAGACAATATGAAAGAGGCTTATTCACCATGGCATCCCCAGAACCTAATGCATGGCTGACATATATTGATTGTTGAAAGAATGAGAAATACAAAGAAATGATAAGGTGAGTGGTGAGAATAAGGGACCAAGAGACTTATCCTGTTACTATAAAGTAATAAGACTGGTTTTATTGTGTTTTGTGTTGCTCATAAACGATCTCTGAAAGCAGTTTAATAGAGGTTTAAAAAACATTTGAACTATGGCAATATTATTTAAATGTTTATCTTGTCCCAGTGTGATTACCTTTAAGGAAAATACTCATTTAAATGTAGAAGTTATGGCACATTTGTCACAAAAGACATATCATTACATGATTGTACTCAAACCTTAAGATTGCTTCTAAAAAGAAAAACTAGTATTCTAAGTGACAGTTGCAATCTACCACTAAATGACCATATGCAGAACTTGTGCATAAGATGGAAAAAGTTTTTTTCTGTGGATTTGGGATCAAGCTCAGCCCTGTGTACCTTAAGTATGGCCAAGCCAAGGTTTTGAGGCTTTCTGACAGTGAGAAGCAGGAACATGGTAAGGTATCAAAGGATGAAAATTTCAGTGCAAATCAAGGTTTGTTCATAAAGTCTGCCCTTGCATGACATCAGGATGTGAATGAAACGGTTGGTACTGATGAGATGGGAGCTCAACTTGGCCTTTCTGTTTGAAGGCAGCAGAGGAGACAAGAAATTATTTGCTACATGGCAATTTGCATTAGCAAAAAAGCAAAGGCTTCTGTGATTGTCAGCTCTAAGAAATTATCAAGTGTCCCTAGGTAACCGCCAAAACACTTCTTTAAAAATGCCTGTGAAAATCTCCCCTAGGCAGAATATCTGAATGAATCTATTCTAATGAAGATATTACTTCCAATTCTGATTTATTTTGTCATAAAAATAAAGTGGAAATTATAAAGAGTAAGCTAAGAACTATAATTGTATTACCAAACACAATTTTCTATATTCTTTTTTATTTTTCCATAAGTTATTGGAGTACAGGTGGTATTTGGTTACATGAGTAAGTTCTTTAGTGGTGATTTGTGAGATTTTGGTGCACCCATCACCTGAGCAGTATACACTGCACCCTATTTGTAGTCTTTTATCCCTCACCCCTCTCCCATCCTTTCCGCCAATTCCCGAAAGCCCACTGTATCATTCCTATGCCTTTGCGTCCTCATAGCTTAGCTCCCACATATCAGTGAGAACGTACCATGTTTGGTTTTCCATTCCTGAGTTCCTACACTTAGAATAGTCTCCATTCTCATCCAGGATGCTGTGAATGCCGTTAATTCATTCCTTTTTATGGCTGAGTAGTATTCCATCATGTATATGTACCACAGTTTCTTTATCCACTCGTTGATTGATAGGCATTTGGGTTGGTTCCACGATTTTGCAATTGTGAATTGTGCTGCTATAAACATGAGTGTGCAAGTATCTTTTTCGTATAACGACTTCTTTTCCTCTGGGTAGATACCCAGTAATGGGATTGCTGGATCAAATAGTAGTTCTACTTTTAGTTCTTTAAGGAATCTCCACACTGTTTTCCATAGTGGCTGTACTAGTTTATATTCCCACCAGCAGTGTAGAAGTGTTCCCTGATCACCACATCATGCCAACATCCACTGTTTTTTGATTTTTTGATTATGGCCATTCTTGCAGGAGTAAGGTGGCATCGCATTGTAGTTTTGATTTGCATTTCCCCGATCATTGGTGATGTTGAGCATTTTTTAATATGTTTGTTGGCCATTTGTATATCTTCTTTTGAGAACTGTTTATTCATGTCCTTAGCCCACTTTTTGATGGGATTGTTTGGGGTTTTTTTTTACTGATTCGTTTGAGTTCCTTGTAGATTCTGGATATTAGTTCTTGGTCAGCTGTATAGATTGTGAAGACTGCCTCCCATTTTGTGGGCTGTCCATTTACTCTGCTGACTGTTCCTTCTCCAGTGCAAAAGCTCTTTAGCTTAATTAAGTCCCAACTATTTACCTTTCTTTGCATTTGCTTTTGAGGTCTTGGTAATGAAATCCTTACCTAAGCCAATGTCTAGAAGGGTTTTTCCAGTGTTATCTCTTAGAATTTTTATAGTTTCAGGTGTTAGATTTAAGTCCTTAATCCATTTGAATTGATTTTTGTATAAGGTGAGAGATGAGGACCCAGTTTTATTCTCTATATGTGGCTAGCCAATTATCCCAGCACCATTTGTTGAAAAGAGTGTCCTTTCCCCACTTTATGGTTTTGTTTACTTTGTCAAAGATCAGTTGGCTGTAAGTATTTGGATTTATTTCTTAGTTCTCTATTCTGTTCCATTGGTCTATGTGCCTATTTTTATACTGGGTTACCATGCTGTTTTGGTGACTATGGCCTTATAGTATAGTTTGAAATCAGGTAGTGTAATGCCTCCAGATTTGTTCTTTTTGCCTACTCTTGCTTTGACTATGCAGGCTCTTTTTGGGTTCCATATGAATTTTAAAATTGCTGATTAATCAATTTACATACACTTTTTAAAAAATCTTTATAATGTACAAGTTTATAATTTTAGTTAACGAAATATGGTATCTGTGGTAATTTCCAAAAAGAATGGGAACAGATTCTTTGTTAGGAAGGCCACATTGTTTGATTAGAAACGTCAGTTTTAACTTAAATATTTTCATTTACAGCACCATTTCTAGAATAAAATCTAACATATGCCCAGCAGTTTCTGTTTTATATTTTGAAGTTAAAAATAAGTCTTTAAAACTTATGTAGTCATGCACCGCATAATGATGTTTTGTCAACATTGAATAATCTTATGGGACAGTGGTCCCATAAGATCATAATGGAGCTGGAAAATTCCTATCACCTGGTGACATTGTAGCTGTCCTAATGTTAAAAAGCAATACATTACTCACATGTTTATGGTAGTGCTGGTGTAAACAAACCTAATGTACTGCCAGGCACACATAAGTATGGCACATACAATTATATGTAGTACAATTATGTGTAGTACATAATACTTGATAATGATAAACAACTATGTTACTGGTTTATGTATTTACTATACTATACTTTTATCATTATTTTACAGTGAACTCCTTTGACTTATTAAAAGAAAAAGTTAACTGTAAAACAGCCACAGACCCTTCAGAAGGTATTTCAGAAGAAGGCACTGTTATCATAGGAGATATGATATTGCCCATGAAGACCTTCCAGTGGGACAAGACATGGAGGGAAGACAGTGATATTGGTGATCCTGACCCTGTGCAGGCCTAGGCTACTGTGTTTGTGTCTTCATTTTTAACAAAGAGTTTAAAAAGTAAAAAAAAAAATTAAAATATTAAAAATATGAAAAAAGCTTATGGAATAAGGATATAAAGAAAGGTTTTTCTGTACAGCTGTATGATGTATTTGTGTTTTAGGCTAGGTTTTATTACAAAAGAGTAAAAAAGTTGGCCGAGCGTGGTAGCTCATGCTTGTAATCCCAGCCTTTGGGAGGCCCAGGAGGGCGAATCACCTGAGGTCAGGAGTTCAAGACCAGCCTGACCAACATGGAGAAACTCCATCTCTACTAAAAATACAAAAATTGGCCAAGCGTGGTGGCAGGTGCCTATAATCCCAGCTACTTGGGAGGCTGAGACAGGAGAATCACTTGAACCCGGCGGGGGCGGAGCTTGCGGTGAGCCGAGATCGTGCCATTGCACTCCAGCCTAGGCAACAAGAGTGAAACTCCATCTCAAAATAAAAAAAGAGAGAGAGAATAAAAATGTTTACAAATATTTAAAGGTTATAAAGTAAAATAGTTGCAGTAAGCTAAGGTTAATTTATTATTGAAGAAAGAAAAATTTTTTGGAAATTCAGTGTAGCCTAAGCATTTATAAAGTCTATGGTAGTATACAGTAATGTCTTATAGTCTAGGGTAGTGTATAGTCAATGTCCTGATGTCTTCACATTCCCTCACCACTCACTCACTGACTCACTCAGAGCAACTTCCAGTCCTGCAAGCTCCATTCTTGGTAAGTACCCTATACAGGTGTACCATTTTTTATCTTTTACACAATATTTTTACTATACCTTTTCTATGTTTATATATCCAAATCCTATTATGTTACAATTGCCTACATTGCTCAGTATAGTAACATGCTGTACAGGTTTGCAGCCTAGGAGCAATAAACTACACTATATCTAGGTATAGATACACACTCTGTACAACTATACATTCTAGCCTAAGTGTGTAGTAGACTACACCATCTAAGTTTGTGTAAGTACACTGTTTGCACCACAACAAAATCACCTAACAATGCATTTCTCAGGGCAGATATAGCTCCATCGTTAAATGACACATGGTCGAAAGCAAGAAAATAAATTTGTTTGAAAAAATTTGTTCTTATAACCAGATTGATTTAGTTGTATATTTTATACTTCTTCCTCTTCCGTTACCCTCTCCTTCCTCATTGTGATGCTACCTCTTCTCCACAATCCCACTTCTACCCCAGTTAACAAGATATAAAACATCCCTGACCAGTATGCTCTTTGGCATCACTGCCTGATTTATTATATCTTTTCTCCTTCTTCACTAACCCAATGAATTGAAGCCCCCTCTATTTAACAGTAGATAGCTCTATTTGATTGTAGTCCTCTCCATTAACGAGAAGGTATACCGTTCCCGAATTTATTTCTACCTTAATGAAAAAAAAAAGGCTGAAACATTTTGGCCCAATTTTGAAAGTGAAAAGAGCTTCTAGAGTCTGGAATCAATACCTTTCCGAGTGCCTCTTCCTTCTTTTCTGTCCTTCCTTTTCCTCATTCATACATTCAACAATTTTTTCATTGTTAAATATGCCAGGGACTATTCAAGGCACCAGGACTACAACAATGAACATAACAGACAAAAGTTCCTGCCCTTATGAAACTTCTATTCTAGTTGGGAATACAAGCAATAACCAAATTTAGAAAAAATAAAATATTTTATATTTTACATAGTAATGCATGCTAAAAAGAAAAAATAAAGCAGGGAAGGAGATATGAAGTGTGTGTATGTTTGTGTGTTTTGTGTGTGTGTCTGTGTGTGTGTGTGTTGTGTGTGTATGTCTGTGTTGTGTGTGTGTCTGTGTGTGTG
>NW_012114722.1:4090801-4204040 GCF_000951035.1 Colobus angolensis palliatus | reverse complement strand
TGTGTGTGTGCGTGTGTGTATGTTTGTGTCTGGTGTGTGTGTGTGTGTGTGTGTGTGTGTGTGTGTGTGTGTGTGAGGGGCAGGTTGAAATTTCAAATAGGATCGTATCCAAGGCCTCAATGTAAAGGTGACATGTGAAGAAACATCTGATGGAGGTGAGGAGAAAGTCAAGCAATTATTTTGGGAAGAGATTTCCAGAAAGAGGCAAGAACTAGCTAGGATACTTTTCTAAAGATAATTCCTTGCTCCATGGAAATTTGAGGGTTGTGACTGAGATAAACAGAAGTATTTATCCAACAAGTAGTAAGATACTCCCCATCAGCTGCAGTAACCTAGGCCTGTCCCAACTCCTTCCAGAGTAATCATAACTCCTTAAAGTCTGCATCAAAGGGAGTTGTCCTTGCCCCGAAGACACTATTAGAGATAAGTACCAAGACCCTCTCTTTGTCATTCCATGTTAGATCATTGTTTTCAGGTAGCATTTTTCAGCATGCAATTTATACTATCACCTATAGGCTATGTGCTGTAGATAACTGTTAATTAGAAAAAGACTCTAATCTTACACTTGTCCAAAGATGAAGTAAGTTTCCAGGCCAACAGGCTTGTTTTCTCTGAAAAGTACTAATTAAGTTGGGCCAGAAAGCTTCTCAACATACGAGAGAACCCAGTGACCCCTCAAACACAACTTGACAAAATGCTCAGTGTGTGATTATAGCTTGGTCATTAACACAAACTAATAATAGCACATATACTTACATGTACTTTTCGTTAAAACTGTTGACAACACACTGAAAAGTGTGTACATAAGAAAAATGGCAAGTATCAATTGCAGATGAGCCTTGGGGTTAATAATATGTATCTAGAGAAGAGTAAAGAAATCAGTGGTTTATAAGTATCCCTCATTCCCCCATTATTCTTAAAGAAGCTTTGTGATAGAAGAGATTTAGCCAATTTTGGGATTTTTTTCCCTGAAAAAAAATGCCACTTCTAGATTTTCTTCTGCCAGTTAAATTATTAAATTATTATCTATCTTCTGCCAATAAATATGTGGGTATAATAATCCATAACAAAATTTTTTAAATTGTTGATTGGTTCCCCACCAACCACAGAACTTCCATCTCTAATTATTTCAAGGTAATCAAATGTGCAATCACTAGATTAAATGAAGAGAAGAATACATATTTAACTCCAGGGTAAATATAGCAACATACAATCAAATCCCACATAATTAATCTAAGAGTAGAAAATGAAATAATATACCTCATCCTAGATCACAAAAGAGATTCTGACAAAGCAGAGTATACCTAGAAGAGTGAACACCGAGGTTCCAGTTAACTGAGCCAACCATACATTGATAGTCTTTATCCTTACAGTATGACTTTATGTTTTATGTTTCCAGGTAGAGAGACAACAATCTTAACCGAGAAATGCTTCTCTAATGAGGAATACTGCACAGGTATAAACTGTATTGCTTCCAACCTATGTCATGTCTCAAAAAGGTACCATACTGTCTGCTCAAAGGAGCTGAAATAAAATGAAAACACAAATATATTCCAAGTCACGTAGTTGCAGAGGGATGAAATGAAACCACTGCTGCACTAGTGTATGGATTAATGTTGACTTTTGCTGTCAATTCCAGCAAACACTACATCAAATTTGTAGCTAAGGCTGATTCATGTTATAACATTCACTCTCAGATCTTTGTCTCCAGAAAGCCTATTCCACAGTTTATGAAGCTGGATAGACAAGAGTTATGCATAACCTCAGAAAAGCTAAGGGGCATCACATTCACTGGTATGGATCAGTGGTCAAATAGTTAATTATTTTGCTCACTGCAAAGAAGGAAGATTTTTCCATTTGAAGATTTTTTACCCTATACACAACAGATTTGGGGAATGTACTGTATACTGTGTATCAGTTGGTTTAAAAAAAATTACTGCAACCAACCTCCTAAAAACAGACATTGCAAAAGCTTATTACATTATTTTTAATACTTCTAAAATTCTATAAGAGAACAGATACAGTTCAGTTAAAAACAAACTCAAAATCCTAGGAGTATGAATCATTAAACATGCATACATAATACCCAGACATCCCTTCAAAACATTGGGATTAAAGAAAAGAGGCTATGGTTTCTACAGAGAAATGCAAAAATCAAAAACACTTTTATCTGAAGTACAGGCTACCAGAAGCATAGGCTTAAGGGATCCTAATGCAGCATAAATCAGCCAGGCAGGCTGAAACCAACTGACCTACCTGTCAGGACCAAAGCAGAAGACACTGCCGAGATCTGTGGGGGAAAGGGGGAAGTGCATGGGGCCAACAGCATGCCACAGTAAATGCACTGTCACCCTGCTGAACTGCAATTGCAGAATGGAGCTCAGGGACATGGAGAAAGATGTTTGCTGCTCATCCACTTAAATATTAAGAAGTAGCCAAATAGTTCTCTTCTTAGCCCTATGCTTGGCTACCAAGGAATGCCGTGGTGTATATCAATACCCTTGGGTTAAATTTCCGAAAATAATGCAAATTGCTCCTCACAGAGGCTGAACAGACCTTTTAGAAACTTTGGGCCCAGCTATAAACCTTAAAAAAGGTAAAAATTTAAACTATATATATTTCCTACAAAGGGTTTATGTTTCATTTGGTGGTGGTTCCTGTTGTTTCTAGCAGTTAATAACTTGGCTGCAGTAATCCTATAGCCAAGAAATTTTGCAATCTTCCCACTAGGAGGAGCTACAGGAACACAAGGATCAAGATTTGAAATGCCAGGGCTCTGGTTGTCAGGCTATAGTTTATGAGAAAACTATTTTCCAATTTACTTCAAGCAAGCACTGGTCAGAACTATTTTAGAGCCCCACAAATACAATCCAAGTAATTTCAACCAATACCATTTAAGCACCTACTATGAGCAAGGCTCATTGCTAGATGTAATGAGGGACATGAAGATAAGTGACCCACAATACCTGCTCTCAACTAGCTCATAAATTAGTGGTGGGGAGAGGGGGAAGGAAGGACAGGTGGATTCAACATGTTCAGAACTACCTGTTCAGAATTCTGTTCAACATGTTCAGAATTACAGCATGGAGTGTGATAAACTGCACAATGACAAATCTGAAAATAAAGCAACATTATATTGATAAGGAGGATAAATCATACTTGCATTGCGGGAAAAGTAAGAATTAGGAAATAGTCTCATGGACACCCTCAACACTGTGAGTGATGGGAAGCACACAAGTGCTTACCATATAATCTCAGGAATAGAAACCATTCAGGAGTTTAAAACCCTCTTTTGCTAGGTGGTTTCCAAATGCCCAAAAATAAAACAGATGGTCTCTGCCAATGACAGAAAGTTTCCATATGGCAGGTGCTTGGCTCCAGTGAATGCCTTGAGAGGAGGCCCATTGCCCCACACAGAGCTGGTCCTCCACAATGAAATAGAGAAAACCATGACTTCTATGACTATGATGTTTAATTGTATGTCATCTTGGAGGGTGTTTCTGAATCGAGTTAACATTTAAATCGGTGAACTGTGCATAAAGCAGACTGATCCTTGTAATGTGGGTGGGCCTCATCCAATCCGTTGAAGGCCTCAATAGAACAAAAAGACTAGCCTGCCCAAACAAGAACGAATTATCCAGCAGATTGCTTTCAGAATTTATGTGTTCCATCAGCTTTCCTGGGTCTCTAGGCTGCCAGCCTTCCTATTGGAACTGGAACATCAACTCTCCTAGGTCTCAAGCCAGCTGGCCCACACTCTAAATTTTAGACTTGCCATCCTCCAAAATCATGTGAGTTAATTCTTTTCCTAATAGGATGTGTATGCATATAGAAAAAAAACACATCCTATTAGGAAAAGAATCTTATTGTCTCTGTTTCTCTGGAGAATCTTGACTAATACAAAGACTTTCTGGCATGCAGCTCATATTTGTGTATAAGAGTATTATATGGCAATAAAGTACAGTAACTACAGTCTCTCATCATATGTGGTTCTTACTATGAAACCAGCTAAACAGAAATATTTCTCTGTTGATCTTAGTTCCCCAAGAGTGGAAGAGTATATCTTGGACCACAAGTCAGCCACATTGGCCCTGTGTCCCTCTTCCTGCCTAGACATTCATCTCTCATTTATATATGGGCAAAGGACTACCCTTGCAGAGGGTAATGTCAGAGATCTCATATGTCCTTCTTGCAATTTTCCAAGAAATGTGGCTACCATATAACAACATATAGGTCCTCTTTTCAATAATGAAAATGCTTCTTTATGAAAAAAGCCTACATTTTCTCTTGCTTTGTCCTGCAAAATAAATAGATGCAATAAGTCAATTCACTAAATTTAGACATTTTGTGACTTACATTCATTTTGTGGGCATGTGAGAGAATGTGTATTTTTCATGTAGAGAAGAACAAGACATGAAGAAGCAATAGAATGGCGATTGTGGATGTGGCTCTGGAGTTGCATAGCCATGAGGACCATTGCCTTCTTTAGGAGTTATCTCTGGCTTCCTTTTTCCTACTTTTCTAACCATTTTATCAAGGTAGAATTGACATTTAGAAAGTTGTACATATTTAATGTCTACATCTAAATGAATCTGGGGATAAGTATATACCCATGGAACTATCACCACCATCAAGGCCATAAAAATATTCATTATCTCCAAGTTTCCTCCCTGCTCCTTTATTATTATTGTGTTGTGAAGTTTTTTGTTTGTTTGGGTAAGTTTTCTTCTGGTAAGCTCACTAAGATCTATCCTCTTTGCAAATTTTAAATATACAATATAGTACTGTCAGCTACAGGCACCATGCTGTATAGTAAATCTCCAGAACTTATTTATCTTGCATAACTGAAACCTTTAACCATCAACTGGAGAATAAGGTCCTGCTCCTTCCCTCAGGTGCCTACTTTGTGCTGAACCATGTTTCTCAAAGTGTGAAATACAGGTAGACATCTCAGGCTACAAAGGCTCCAAGGTTCCAGGGCTCCAACTCAGATCTACTGAATCTGAATCTTGAAGGATGGGCACTGAGAATCTACATTTTTTTTAACAAACCACTCACATACATTTAATGCACCCTGCATCCTAAAGGTTGTTCATCACCACCCTAGACCACAGGTGGACTTACCATGAAACTAATGAAGCTTTAGTTGTCCAGATCCCTTCTAAGAATCTTCACTAATTTTTTATTGGTAAATGTTTATTCTTTTTTTAAAGATCCCTTCTCTAAAGTGTTTAAGTTTTAGGTACCACAATACCTGGAAGCACCCCTGCTTTGGGTCATACTTGCAAAGCAAGTCAAACTCAAATCAGTTAAATTATTAGATGATAAGAAACCTTATTATGCCCCTCTCCTTGGGGCATTTGCATTTTAGCAAACATCTTTTAAGAAACAGAAATCTCCAAGATTCAAAGGTATAATAAATTCCCCAACAGAGGAGATTCTGGTACTATGCCCAGCACTGGAAAGAACAGAGGTTCTTACCAGCACACCTCAAATCAAACTGGGTTTGCAGCAGACCTTTTGCCTTCTTGTGAGGCTGGACATGGACCCTCAAATCCAGAATCTATTCAAGGCAGTTCATTAACATGAAGCTATTGTTCCTGCTACCCCTTCTCTCATCCTGCAAAATGCTAAGGAAGCAATGTGAAGACAGGCTTAATGAAATGATATTCTCAACTGGTAAGTTTGCCTGCAGCCAACTATGACTTTCTTAGAAAAGAAAAGCAAAAGCCATCTCTAGCAGTATAAATTAGCTGGATGAGAGGGTGACCTGTGTTCCGAACAGATGTCTCAGCTTACTAAGGCACACTGACATTAATTCAGACAACTGAAACATAGCACCTCACAAGTTAAACTCTTAATTAAGAGGAATTTTGTCCTTGAAAGGTTAACAGAGGGAAGAGAAGAAGGCTGTGACATTTGTAAACTCTCATCGGGAAAAGGACCTCCAGACCTATTGGTATGAGTGATGTAAACAGGACCATTAGACAGTGCATTTATGTAAACATAAGATTTTCTTTGTACTGAAAAAAATGCTATCACTGAGACAGAACTGAATACAAAAGGAAAATTTGGGGATTGAAAATAACATTTGTGGTACTTCAAGGAAATGATTTAATTTGAATTTTAAAAGAAAATTGTATGGAAACACTGCTATTACTTAGGCTTTCTTTGAAATTAGATTTGGGTTTCTCTTTGCACTGACAGTATACTATGGTGACCAGGATGACCAAAAGGTGTTCTTTCCACTCTGGCCACCATCCTAGCACCCTAATATCTAAGATTTGCTAAAAGGGCTCAAATCCAATCATCTCTGTTTTAATATGATTATTGATGCATCTTAATCACTTCATAGACCTTAACAAATTAAATTACATTATTTTTGCTTTGTATGTTCCAAAACACATCCACTTTTCCATATTCAAAAATAATATGACTGTGCAGTTAACAGAACTTTTGTTTTAAATTTTATTTCTATTACGGCAGCATTCTCTATTCAAACTGTGTTCCATGGAACAATAGTGTCTGGCATGATATTGGTATTTTCTTTTTCTTTAGAAACAGGGTCTTGCTCTGTCACCCAGGCTGGAGTGCAAAGAAGTGGTCATAGCTCACGGCAGCCTCCAACTTATGGGCTTAAGTGATCTTCCCAAATTAGCCTCCTGAGTAGTTTGGGACTACAGGCATGTGCCACCATGCCTGACTCTTTTTTTGGAGGGGGGCGCGGGGGGGCAGAGAAAGGGTATAACTATGTTGCCCAGGCTTGTCTGGAACTCCTGGCCTTAAGCAACCCTCCTACCTCGGCCTCCCAAAGCCTTGGGATTACAGACGTGATGGCTCATGCCTGGACTGGCAAGATATTATTAATAGAAAACCACTCTACCACATATTTACAAACATTAAAAGAGTCAATGGTCAAATACATTTGGAAAAGAGGGCATAATCTATCTCCATCTAGGAGAGTCACATTTCATATTAGCACATGAAATACTATGATAACCTCTGTAGCAAAGAAATCTATTTAACTTCACTTAACACAGGCCTTCTTGCTCTAAAGTCCCATTTACTAACTTCTCTGGATTTGCCCCTCAGCATTTGGATGGTTTGGTATTCATGCCTTGGCACAACATATACAGCCGTGGTAGAACTGTGCTCCTAAGTCCTACTCCAGGCTTATGGAGCTCATCTGAGCCTTCCTCAGCTTCCACGCCAGGGAAGAAGGATCAGAGAACTGATCACTCATTTACATAGAATCTCCCTATGCCCAATCTCCCATAGCCACATGACAGCTGGATGCAGTTGTTTAAACAGCCTGTAGATAGAAAACAGATTGTTTCTCTGTGGGAAAGAAAACCCATAGGAGACAGTGTAAGAAAAGGTAAACTGTTTAATTTGTGTTATAAAAACTATATAAAATGTAGGTTTGAGATTTATGGACAGAGCAGGTGATGGATTTGGCAGTTTAAACACCCATTATCAGGCTTCTTATGATAGAACCAAACCAACATTATGACTTTATGTTATAAAAAACTGAACAAACTAACCTTCCAGTTTCTAAACAGAGCTGAGAAGTATACTGTGGGAGACCAAATAGAAAGCACTGCATGGTAAGCCAATTAGCCCTTCACCATTTATTAAAAACAAACAGCCAGTTCTGGATTAATTTCAAAAGTAGATGAATAAAAAGCAGTATCATACTTGCTCCTGTTGTTACTTTAGACTTTTTCAAACTCAACTCTTGAACAGTTGGCTCAATAGTCCTGATATTGATTCTATCCTTTGATTTGGTGCTTGTGTGTGCTTTTCTAAATGTTTTAACTCCAACTTATCCTCTACGGAATTTTACTCAGCTCTCCATCCCTGCTTTTTTCAACTCATTTTAATGAGTTGGATAGGAAATGCCCTGCTTCATCTCAAAACACACAGTACCCAACCCTCACATTTCCCATTAATCAGTGGCCATCTGGGCCAGCCCTCTCCCATCCCAACCTCCCATAGCAAACTTCAAAGGAGAAACAAAAGGAGGGTGGCCAAAAGCATTATACCATACTACTAGCATTTTGGTAATAGCTCACCTAAAATGACAGGGTCAGATTTAGAGAGCAGAATCCCATGAACCACTTCGGGAATTAAATCAGCAAAAGCAATAAAGTGGCAATTAAGTGGTATCAAGCTCTAATCCAAGAGCTCCCAATCTCTGTACTATAGAGGCCCAAGAGACTCAGTTCTTACAAAGACTTTGCCCATCCATATATATAGGAATCTGCTAGCTGAATAATAATATGTGCTACTATTTTTTAATATTTGCAGGTACTTTTATGGTTATTAATGAAATGTAAATTCATTAAAATAACACTGACTTAATAGAAGATATATGACATTATAACAGAAAAACAGAAAAGGAAAGCTATCTTCTTGGTAGCAAGAGTAAATGGGGAGCTGTTCCAAGAAATATTTTGATACATACAAGAAATCTTCATCCTTGAAAATGTTGGAAACAGCTACTCTAATCTATTGAGATATGGCAAAAGTCAACTATTTAACAAATGCATTATCTGATAGATGTGTAGACAATATGTTATACAAAATGTGACAAAATGCACTTTAGTCTTAGTGTAATAAAAAAGATAAGAAGTGAAATATAATTTTGTTTTAAAGAAACTGTGGACATAAGGCCCCTAGGAAATGTATGGTAAAAACTGTTAAAAGCCTTCTGCAATTGCATAATCAAAAATCATTTCAAAGAACAAATGTATTCAAATTACTATGACAACCCAAATGCTACGTTTGTAATTTAGGCAAGTAAAATCAATACATTTTCTAATTAATACTTTCCAAATACTATTTATCCATATAAATGTCATTCATACGAAACTACTCAATTTCCATTCTTAGTTTTTGAGAACTCCACTATATTTTCTGATTATTCCAAAGACTTTCTCATTAATCTAGTCTCTTATAATTTATTATACATTTCTTTCTTGGCATGAGGCCAACCACAATTGCAATGATTAACTCATATAGAAACTTAAAACTATCTGATTCTAGATTTCTATTTCAAACTCTGTCTTTCCTAGGTCTGGCTTCTTTTAATGAAAAACTAAAGAGAAATGGGGGAAAGCTTGAATCTACAAAGTGAATAAACAAGGAAAATGTAAAAAGATAGAAGTGAAAAACTGCAAAGGAATAGAGAAACTGCCAGAAGAATAAATCACAGTATGTGGAAGACCTTTGGACTCTACAGTTTCATGCGCGCACACACACACACATACACACATACACAAAAGCACACGCACTTCAATATAAGGGAGGAGAGGCCAAAAAATAAAAGGAACTTGTATATGAGTAAGGACTTTTAAGTATGCATATAAAGTACACATATATTGTGGCCACCACTGTAATTCATACGATACGTGAAGGTTAAACGGTGGAGCATAGCTTTCTAAAATGTACCTTACTTGAAAACAAGTCTCTAAATATATTTAATCAAAACACACTTTAGACTCACATGAAAATCTTAGCTCTATATAAAAGCAATCTATAACAGGTACTCCACTAGAAGGCAGTCCAGTTATTTTTCTTCTAGCTGTGTGTTTTCCTTCCTGCTGAACCTTTATTGTTAAAGAGAATTCAGGCCAAAAAATAGTTTGTAAAAAAAAAAAAAGGAAGCCAACTGATTTTGTAAGCTATAAAGGTTAAAATGCTTCTATGAAACATTTCCCCTAGAAGCTTTGTAAGCAACACTTTTCTCCAAAATTTTATGACAGCTGGTACAGCATGAAACCATATGCCTTTTTATATCTCCTAAATAAAAATGACTAATTTGACTTATTAGCACTGATTCTCTGGAGACAGAGCTAAGAGAGTTCCTGCAGATTTATCTGGTTCTTATTATATTTTAACAATGTCTGCTTTTACACCAGAAACAATTATGCTAGCCATCTGTTTGCAAATATTTGTGAAGTAAATGACAAACTTTACCTTTATGCACTTCGGATAGCTTTAAAAAATAGAGTATTTTGGGTGATTCACATCACAAAACTCTTCAGAGTTATATGATATTACCTATGAGAGAAAGAAGATGACATACCCAGAGTGGATTTCAAGTAATAAAATCACCAAAAGTTAGAGTTGGAAGGACCCTCAGAGACCTCTACTGTCTAACTCTTGTTTTAAAGCTAAAATTCTATGGTCCAAAGAGGTTAAACAACTTGACCATAGTTACAAGGCTATTTGCCAGCAGAGATAAAACTACAAGAGAAGATTTCTGACATATCCAGTATTATTTGCATTAACCCCATCCTCCCACTGAGAGCCCTTTCTCTCTAGAGAGACACAACTGTGGAACTACAGCAAATAATGCCCAGAAATTTAAATGAGGACTGAAAGTTCCTTAAGAAATTCAAGATTCTATCTTGCATAGCACTGGAATATTGAGAGAGGGCCTGATCAGAGGTGACTGCTCACCAGATATTCTAAGCAAGAAGTAGGCTACAGAATAGACCCTGTCGATAATGAGAATCTGGTGTCATTTCTCTTCAGCCAAAGACTACCAAGAACATACCTGTAGCTGAATAAACTGGGCCTATTATTTGTTGCAGTGAGAAAGAACATACATCAATGGAACCATGGGCATCTCAGGAAGAAGGTGCTAGAAAGAATCTATTAAAGAACTTGGGATTAGGTTGCGTAATTTTGGATAGGGTCTAATGAAAAAGAAGTTCCCGCTAGATGGGATGCTATCAGAAAGTTGGGTCGAGTCTATGATTGGGTATTGTATTAGTCCATTTTCATGCTGCTGATAAAGACCTACCCAAGACTGGGCAATCAACAAAAGAAAGAAGTTTAATGGACTTACAGTTCCACGTGGCTGGGGAGGCCTCACAATCATGGTGGAAGGCAAAGAGGAGCAAGTCACATCCTACATGGATGGTATCAGGCAAAAAGAAACTGTGCAGGGGAACTCCTCTTTATAAAACCATCAGATCTTGTGAGACTTATTCACTATCACGAGAACAGCATGAGAAAGACTTGCCCCCATGACTCAATTTTCTCCCACCGGGTCCCTCCCACAACATGCAGGAATTCAAGATGAGATTTGGGTGGGGACACAGCCAAACCATCAGGTATCTCAGTGAATTGTATCTATAGGGAGGGAAGATTCGATGAAGTTAAAGCTATAATTGGTAAACAAGTAACAATCACTTATTTTAGTTGAGAGAGAAGGAGGCATTGGTGTTGAATAGTTTGTACAGTGACCTTGCTTTTGTCTCATTCCATCACAGTTTCAGAGTGATCTTGTCTGGTGTTGATGTTCTGTGATGTTCTCCTGTTGGCCTAGTTGTATGTAACAGTCCAGCCTGCAGTAATATAAATAAGACCTAGTTGTGAGCATCAGACCAACTCCTGGATATCACGGGCTACATTTTAAAGATTTTTCAATGTGTATTCAGTGGATGGGGCAGATGAACAGATCTGATTCCTCAGTGCCAATTTTGCCTAGCCCTCAAATGGAATGCCTGAGTCACTGTAAAGAAAGCTTGGAAATCCTCTTTTACAAAATCAAACAACCAGATCAAAACAGCACAAAGCAGCACTTACTATCTACTCATACTATAATAACTGTAAATTGGAAAGCAAAATGAATTTGACACCTGGAAGTTTGAATCCTGACACTGTTTCTTGATAACTATGAGACTTGATAGATATGTCACTCTGACACTCCCAAAGCCACAAGGATTGAATAAGATAATATAATTTTTCTCAAGAGACTCACAATCATGCCATCTCAAACTGTTGTCTCTTTCTCAGTTTTTAGCCCTAAGAAACATTTCCTTCTACAAGCCTTCCTATAAGCAGGGAGTATTTACTGACAAGCACTTCATGGGCCTTGATTACTTAATGTTCCATCTTGACCTCTAACATCAAGTAGTTACATTAACCTTTTTAGACATAGTAACAGTTTATCTTTGCTTCAGGTTCACACTGACATAATTTCAACTGACACAATTAAAAGAATGATTGATTAATAGGAAAAAGTTTACAGGTGGGGAGAATGGTATAAACAGGTAAGACCAGAATTGGCAATTGTGTATGGGAAAGTTAAAGGCAAGATACTCAAACTTACTGAACTTATTCTAAAAATACTGATCAGGAATAAAGTGAAATTTAATACCATTGACAAATGAAACAGATGAAATGTATCACTAAAATCAACACTTCAAAATTTCTATGACCTATAAAGCTATGTGTGTGTGTGTCAGAGTTTTGCTCTTGTCACCCAGGCCGGAGTGCAATGGCACAGTCTCAACTCACTGCAACCTCTGCCTCTCAGGTTCAAATGATTCTCCTGTCTCAGCCTCCCGAGTAGCTGGGATCATAGATGCCCACCACCAGGCCCAGCTAATTTTTGTATTTTTAGTAGAAATGGGGTTTCACCATGTTGGCCAGGCTGGTCTCAAACTCCTGACCTCAGGGGATTGACCCACCGCGGCCTCCCAAAATGCTGGGATTACAAGTGTGAGCCACCATGCCCCGCCTTATAAAGCTCTTCTTGATTAGATGTAAGTTAGTTCTCTGACTGAATTAGCAAAAGGAAGAAGGAGGAGAAGGAAAGGAGGTAGTAATAATCACAGAAGTGAATAATACAGAGGCAAAAAGTAGGTTTCAAGTTCTTAGAATTTTAAAGCCTTTTTTACAGAAGGTTTTGAAGAAGACTCCAGCCGGAAAGCAGAAGGGAAATGGGATTTCTGGCAACAATTACTTAAAACATAGGAACAGTCACTAACCTCTTGGATTGCCTTTGATCATTTGGATACCTTGAGGCTCAGGGGAAATTTGAAAGTTTCACAAATATCTCTTGACATTTTTACTTAGTGGAGTCTTGTTTACCTTTCTAATAAGACTGCAAGGTTTCTAATATGTAGCACTGACGATTCTTCCCCAGTTGCTTAACTATTAGTATCCTTAAACCTCAGTTACCCATTCACACAATTGAGCGGGATGACCAGATACATAACACAAAATGTCAATCTCCTGCAGAAAATTCTGTTAGCATTACAACTCCAAGTTCCTGAGGTGCACACATCAATATAACATGAGAGGCATGGACCTGGAACAGAGTTTGAGGGAAATTCTGTTAAATGAGGGCACTGGAGTTGCTCTGCAAGGACCATTCTGGCTATCACATTATGTGACTTAATAACTACTTTAATGAGATATAAAGCAGAAAAAGAAACAAATGTCAAGAAAAATAAAATGTCAAGGGCCTCATTAGCTCAGGTGGCTCGAAACAGGTGCTAATGACCCTAGAGCATAAGGTCACAGATGTGATTGTTTTCTGGGCTAGTTGGCTGCCACATACCTTCCTTATAACTCTGCCTAGCACTCGCACAGATCCTTCCTAGTGGTCATGGGGGAACAGTATCGATGAATCAGTATAATAAATCCCCACAATAAGAAACATGGCAGAAAACTGCATTATCCAGATCATTATGGAGCATGTTTACTAAAGACCTGACTGTCCTTAAGATTAAAGAAACAGAATAGAAAATAACAGTACTCACTAACTCATCTCCAGGCCCATGGGATGGTGAATGCACACAACCAGGATACTCTCATAGCCATGGATATCTAGGCAACTCTGCTCACACCAGTTGAATTGTATGTCTACCAAAGATCAGTGTGATTATTCACAAGCCTATTGATGCTAGTTATACCTTGTATATTATGTAACATGGTAATGGTGAAGGACAAGTGCAAAGGGAAAAACAGACTCATTTCCAGGAAAAAAAAAAAATTGCAACTGATTGAAGGAAAGCTACTGAAAAAAAAAATAAAGAAAAAAGCTATCAAATTGTGGATGAAACAACTATAAATGATTGGTTAAGGGTGGGAATCACAAACATTCAGA
This sequence comes from Colobus angolensis palliatus, assembly GCF_000951035.1. Lineage (NCBI taxonomy): Eukaryota > Metazoa > Chordata > Mammalia > Primates > Cercopithecidae > Colobus > Colobus angolensis. The sequence continues at coordinate 4,190,128 of NW_012114722.1, read as the reverse complement.
AGGACTCCATACCCAACTTTCATAACAAGTCCTGTTAAATTGGTGATCTACTTCAAAGAAACCAAAACTGGAAATCATAGAGGATGCATTATATTGTGGTTTCTGAAAGAAAAAATGCCAGTGGTATACCGGTTACAAGAGCCAATTATTAAATTTTCAGGAATTTTGTGAGTCTGTTATTAAATATTGCCATTATTAATAATTAAATGATACAAACTTGTTATATTAAAAATAAAAGTATTAAATACAGAAGACTCATCACTTCCTAAATATTTTACTACATTTTAGTTATCTATGTTCTTGAGGTTATTTACCTTTATTCTGTCTGTATAAGTGGAAATACTGTATAATGGTGTGCTGCTACACAATTCAATTCTACATTAAGTGCTACGTTGGTAGCTTAAAAGTGGCCATGGTGAGAGTATTTACACCACTGGAATCATGAAACACAATAATCAGGGCCATTATTTTCCAGAAAGTTGGTTGTTAAACATCTATCAGCAGATCACTAAACAACAGTGAAATCAAGTAAGTGAGACCATACTCAAAGAAAAATTCTTAACCCTACAGCAGAAGGCTGGCAAATGCACACATGTATTTGGAAGTCTTGAGTTTAAAATAAAAGTGCTTTAAGATATGTATATATTTTTAATGTTCTCTACTTTAATATTTTCAATAAATCTACAACTATTGGTCCTGATTCAGATGAGGGCTTCCCCCAGAGATACTAAAAAAGTAGAACAAATTTTTATAAACTTTTGGAAAGTAGTTTGACAACATTCATTGAGAAATTTGAAAATACATACCTCTTCACCCAGAAACTTCACTTCTATTACTTTATATTAAGAAAATCATAATTCATGTAGTCCAATATGTATAAATATGTTCATTATATTGTTTAAGATAACAATACATACATACATAAACCTAAACGTTTGTTCAGCAGCAGGAAAATGATTAAGTAAGCCATAATACATCTATATAATAGAATACAATACAATGAGTAAAATCACATTTCAAAGAATGTTTAATGACTAAGAAAAATTCACCAAATATTAACAGTGGTTATCACTGCATGGTGGGACTTAAACTGATTCCGTGTTTTACACAAGTAATGCATATGCATTATTGAAATGTTATAAAAATAGAGATAAATAAAAGTAAGAAAATAACAGTCATCCATAATTCCACAACACAAAGATAACTATTTTAGCTTTTGTTGTTTATCCTTGCAGATTTCTTATCTTGTGTGCTCATATACACACACACACACATTTTCAACCAAAATGGCATTATAAGGTGCATATTATTTTGTAACTATTTTTTTCATAGTAAGTTTTGAAATCTTTATGGAAAAGTTTTACCTATTTTCATATTTCCGATTTTAAAAATAATGACCATAAAACAGGTTCTCTCCAAAGACAGTCCCCAATAAACTATGCCTGTGGATGTTGGCAGCTACCCTCATGGAGAAGCTATGTGAAGAGGTCATGTAGATGGAAAGAGGCCCTAATATTACATGGATAGAAGGAAGGCCCAGCATCTTCAGCATCCTCGCTGAGCCCAACCTTTCAGCAGTGCCCACCAAGGCATGTAAGTGAAGACATCTTGGATTCTCCAACCCAATCAAACCCTTAGATGACTGCAATCCCAGCCAACACTACTACATGGAGAAGAAGACCCATTCATCTGACGCCAAGTCATCCAAAAAGAGATGGTAGATGATAAAATGTTGCTGTTTAAGATGCTAAGTTTTAGAGGTTTGTTTAGCAGCAATCAATAACCAAAACAGAACATGCATTTTTCATATAGTATGGAAAAACAATATTAGTTTTAAAGATATTATAACATGTCTGCACTTTTGCATATATAGACACATATACATACATACATATGACTTATTTCCTGCCTAAATAAATAGTTGCTGTCGTCCAGTACATACTCTATTCTGTACGATGTGTACCTAATTTCACTATTCAGATTCATTCTGTGCATAGGAAAGAAAAATTGCTGGCTTTGTAAATTATTTATTGAATGTAAATCTAAAAACCACACCGACTGATGTGGTTTCGTGAGTTTTCTTTCACACGAGGAAACCAAACCAGAGAGTAAATGACTACTCCAAGGTTATCAAAGTCACACTAGTAGTTAGTTGCTGAGTCAGCACTTGAAACCAGGTCTCTGGTTCCTGGGTCTATACCCCTTCCTCTATACTATATTGTCTCTTTTTAAAATGCACCACCTTGTTTCAGACAACCATGGAACTGAAAAAACTTATCAGAAGATAGATGCAGTCTCTACTTGTCTAAAAACTAGAAGAATCATAAATCTTACAGAATAGCCTGGTCTTCAGGGATTTCTAGTCTGATAGATTTGGGCAGGCCAGAAAAGTTCAGATATGTTGCAAAAATCTATAGGTAAGCACTGAAAATATTGTTGCTTGGAGTGAAGGACACATGACAGAGAATCTACTTGCTTATCTACCCAGCACTATTCATTTAAGTTTATGAACCAGTCATTCCCATGTGAAGACAGCTGGAGATGGCATGAGGGAAGCCAAAAATTGAGAGTGGTAGAAGAGAGAGCTAAAAGAGAAAAGGAAAAATGAGAAAATTGAAATAACAAAAATAAATACAATGAACTAATCCCTACTTCTTCCTGTCCTATGAGCCATGAAACACCAAAGAAACAGTTCTAAGGAAAGGGAGTCTGATTCACTGGCAGGTAACCTACCAAGACAGCTCTTTCATCTTACCGCCTCCTCATACTAACCTAGTAAGGCACTACGGAGCTGAAAGGCACCTAATTTCAACTTACCTTCTGCTTTCCTTCTGCTTTTCTTTTATTGGGCAATATCTAATGTTAATGTGTTAAATAAACAATATACCCTTATAAGACACAACTAGAGAAGAAAGTCATTAACAATTTTATCAGTTATTCTGTACTGAGAAATATGGTAATTCCATACGTAACTCTAAGAAGTCAAAAGAGGCACTGGTTGGTATGAAATATTTCCCTTTGTCTTCAAAATGTGATTGTCACAAGCACTGATCCATATAGCCATGAAGAAGGGGCTTAGAAGATCAACTTTGTCAAGGGCAGAGCATTTATGGAAGTTTAGAACTGAACTCTGTCAAAAGTAAATACCCACCTCTATATACGCATGTGTAGCTTAATGATGTCAAGGTACTGACTCCAACACAGGTAGATTTCCTTGCTGCAATAACTGCCTAGTACCCATAATACAGAGAGTGCACTGCTTCCAAAGTAAACTAGGAAAAATTGTACATTTTTGGGGATAGAGAAATTCAAGTTACTTGCCTTGATTTTCTCAGTACAATGAATCTATTAAATTACCTCACACTTACAAATAAAATCATATAACACAAATGCCATGCCCTGTTAAACTACTCAGGGTGAAATTTTCAGCTTCCTTTGGTGGAATTCTGGTAATCACGTGGCAGACAACCTGTAGTTTTCCCACCTTTCTTGACCTTTCCTTGTGTGCTGAATGTGAATAGAAGCTCCAGTGCCAGGTACTATACACAGTACTTATACTGACCAATGTTGTCTTGTGTCAGATGTTTTTCAGACTTCTCGGAGCAATGCTCTTTCTAATCTCACTCATTTATGCATGTATCCTATTAAAGGGAAACTACACCTAGCCTAAGAACTCCATGTTTTGAGAACAATGAGGTGACTTATTATGCAGATACTTAAACTCAGTGACATTTTCTGGTTTTCCTCCGGGACAGAAGAACAATTGCTTTGACAGTGTGTGCTGCTCCTCCCCTTGAGTAAAGTATTCCGTGTACTTTCTTTACAGGTTGTTTATTTCAATAGACATCCTTGCGCTTCTCACTTTTTTTCTTAAAAAACAAGGCACGTTTTCTAAGAGCCTTCTGAAAAACACTGGAAAAATCCAGAAAATCTACAGACAGTTTGCCTGTGTCAAACCTTCTCCTACATAATATAAACTAGCATATAAAAAATAGGTTTCTCTTTCGAAAAGGAGGCATTTCCTTCAAACAAAAAGTATTCGAGACTCAAAATTTCCTGCATGAACATACTTTAGTGAGAATGCACAAGTTTTAAATTCACATTATGTGTGAATATTAGAAGAGGAGCAATTATGGAAAGTTGTACTGTCATATTCTCACCATCTAGAGGAGTAACTGAAAGTACAGAAGTCCCCTTCCTTACCTGCTGTCACTTTCCACAGTTTCAGTTATTCAAGACCAAACAAAAATATTAACTTACTTTGACAGACACCACATTCACGTAACTTTTGTTACAATATATTGTTATAATTGTTCTGTTTGTTATTAGTTACTGTTGTCAATCTCTTACTGTGCCTAATTTATAAATTAAACTTTGTCATAGGTATGTATGTATAAGAAAAAAAGTAGTATATGTAGGGTCTGGTACGATGCAAGGCTTGAGGCATCCACTGGGGGCATCTTAGAACATATCCCTTGTGGGTAAGGGGGAACTACTGTACTCCAGAACTTTGTACTCTAGATGACATTTCTAGTTGACTCAGTTTCTTTTTTCAGAAGAGGAAATTATTCTTTCCCTTTAGCCTACAGCAATATTTTAATCATAAAATCACAGAATTTAAAGTGAGAAGAGTCACTGAAGCCTCTAAGTACAGATAAAACTTTGTAAACTCTTTCCCTAAATTCTCTTTGAAAAATAATTATTGTTATTTTCATGGTTTCTTTGAAAAATTACATGATGTTCTGAGGACTTGCTATGACAACCCCAGGAGTGCAAAAATGCTGTTTACACATAGAACAAGTATCACAGGAGATAAAACAATACAAACATTCTTGCAATGTGCTTTAGTGCTGACCTGGAGGGCTGCATTTATGAGAAAGGGTCATGATATAGGTACTAAATTTGTAAAAATGAGTCTATCATCAAAGGCTTCAGGGTACATGTATGTGCAAGACACTAAAGCATGAAAAAAACTTTAAAATGAATATGTAAGGCTTAATTCCAAACCTAAAAGCACCAGATCTGTGTCTTCAGAGAAACAGAAAGAACACTCCCCTGGTTTTTTAGAGCAGTTCCCAACCATGAGGTTATGACACATAACTGTGTCACAGACAAATTTTGAGCTGTGCTGCAAGGAATATGTTTATAACAATATTTTATTGTTTGTAAAAGGAAAGTTTGTAACTCATTTATTTATTTTGAAGAAAATAATTTAAAGCCAATTCATACTGATCCTCACTTACTTGCATTCCTGTATGCTTTCTGAGTAGAAAAGAGAAGCTGAGTGAGGTTACAACTGGTTCCCAGATATCCTTCCCTTGTACACATGAATGAATCCATTTATTCATTGATTTAACAAATGCTTTTTAAGTTTCTAGAATGTTCCAGGCACTATGCCAGGTACTGTAAATGCAAAGATGATTAAAGCAAGGTCTGTACCCTTTGGAGAACCCATATGACCAGTATAGTAGGCAGACATGTAAAAAAACGTAAGTGAAATCCAAAGCAATGAATGCTAATACAAGTAAATGCTAAGTGACAAGGAAATACTGGATAGAAAATAGCTTTTTCTGTATAAGTCAAGAAAGATTCCACACAATTAGGTTAGTTGAGATAGGCCTTACACAATTACTGAGAATTTACTCAGACAGGAAAACATGCAGGGACTTTATAATTTATTCTCTAGACAGTGAGAAGACATTGGAGTTGCTCTTTTTGTTGTTTATGACTTTTTTAAAAGTAGGGAAGCAGCATGACTAGACTTGATTTTCAGAAAGTGAATTTTTATCGATATATAATAATTGTATACATTTATAGAGTTCATATATTTTGATACACGCATACAGTGTATAACAATCAAATCTGGGTGATTAGGATATCCTTCACCTCAAACATTTACCATTACTTTGTATTGGGAACATTTTAAACTTCTAGCAATTTTTGAAATATCCAATAAATTATTGTTACCTATTGTCACCCTACTGTGCTGTTGAACACTAGAATGTATTCCTTCTATTTAACTGTATTTTATACCCATTAACCAATTTATCTTTATCCCCCTCCCACACACACCCTTCCCAGTCTCTGGTAAAAACCATTCTACTCTCTACCTCCATGAGATGAACTTTGATAGCTCCCACATATGTGTGAGGACATGCAATATTTGAGAGAAAGCTAACCTTGATGATTATATAGAGGATGCCTGGGAGAGGAGAGAAACTGGAAGCTGGAATTCCAGTTAGAAGGTTATTATAAGAGTCAAAGTAAGAAATGGTGAGAGCCTGAACCAAGCAGTGCCTATAGGAATAAAGAGACTGAAATAGATTTAAGTGATATTTAAGCAACGGGACACTCAATAGGATATGGTGACTGATTGGATTCAAGAGATGAGGAAGAGATAAATTAATCAAAAATGACTCCAAGTTTTCTAGCTTGAGTAATTTAACAGACATTGTTATTATTAATCAAAGAAAGAGACTTGCAGAAGACAAAAAAGGTCTCAAGATATGAGTTTTGTTTTGGACATGTTAAGCTTGAGATGTCAGTTGGTCGTTTCAAGTAGAGCTGTTCCACAGAGAGATATATTGTAATCAGATTTCAAGAAAAAGTCTTGGTTACCAATAAAGATTGAGATTCACTATGTATAGGTTGTAGCTAAAAATGTAGAACTGAATGACATCACCCAGGAAATGTGAAAACAGAAAGGGGTCCAGGCCAGAATTCCAAGGAACACCAAGCCTTGGAGAGTGGGCAGAAGAAGAGTGGGGAAAGCTGAGAAAAAGAAGGCATTAGGCAGACAAACGAATAGAGAAATGTGCTTCGGAAAAAGTTTTAAGGAGGAAGTTGTCAAAAATATTATGTGCCAAAGAAAGTTAGAATGAGCGCGGAAAAGAGGCCACTGAATTTGGCAAGCAGGGTGTTATTAAGTGATCTTAGAGCAATCTCAGGAGTAGTAGAGCAGAAACTAAGAATTCAGTAAGTTAAAAGACATAAAGGATGTTCTCTAAAGATCAGGAAAGGGGATTTAAAAGATACAACGATACTACCCAGCTCCCACAGAAATCATTGTTCCTTCTGCCATGAGCCCCACAGATGGTTACAAATATATTAATGGAAGGAGGGGTGAAGGAGAGGTAAAATCCCTACCTTTTGACTATGATCCTCTGTGCCAGTTATTAACTTGGTGTCTCTCAGACTTACCTTCTGTGTTCTACTTTGTGAGACCCTGTGGTGCCGGGGCAGCAACTCTGCAAATCACATTTCCAGCTGGCTCATTTGCCATGGGTTCCCTGATAGGTGCTGAAGCTAGGAAGCACTGGAGTGAGAATTCAAGGCTGAAGGAAGGGCAGAAGGCATTACTCCTTCCCATTTGCTTTCTGGTTTCTTAAGTGTTACCCCAATAATGGCCCTTCACCAAGGCCAAGGCTTTGGTTCCAGTCTGTAGCTTTTGGTCTCATTGTTCCCAGATTCAGGTTTATTGTGTTCCTCAAGGGACACCAGCACCAGGCTGCCAGCACCCTCTTCTCCGGAATGTGCATTCCAGCTCTATATGGACCCTCCTCCAAGCTTCCTGGTTCTGATAACCCCAATCTCTTCCTTTTGTCCCCCTAGTCCTAGAGGTGGTAGAGATTTCCTGAGACAGGGAATAGTAATAGGTAAAGAACGGGTTTGGAGAAGAAAACTCCAGTACTCTGTTTTGGAGATGTTAAAGATGTCTTTGTGATTAATATAGTGACTACAAGACTTCAGGCACTTTTTATCCATCATTTATTCAAACACACACACACTATATATATATATATGTATTGTGTGTATATACAAAATATTAAAATATATATACTATTAAACTCTATACATAATATTGAACTATATATAATATTAAACTATATATATATGAATAATATTAAACTAGCCTATCATAAGGAAGCCTGAATGTTCTAGATTGTTTTCCCTGTAGTGAAACAGCATTGGACTGAACAAGCTGATTTGTGCTGATATTTGCACTGCCTCTAATTGGTTGTGTGAAGTTGAACAAGTCATTTCTTTCTTCTCTCAGCATTAGTTTTCATATTCGTAAAATAAGTAAATTGATTACACTTTGATGGTCACCCTAGAAAGTACTGTTGATTGTGGCAGGAGGTAGAGAAATAGGGGTGAGAATGGCAACTGGCAATAGAGGGGTAGAGCATGGGTGAAACCTGTGTGTCTACTTTTAAGAGTCCAAGTTGGCATCTCTGCTGAAATTTTAAGTCACTTTTTGCTTGAGAGACAGGACAATGCAGTGGTTAAGAACACTGACTTGGATGTCAAAGAGACTTGGTTTTATTTTTTTCAGAGGTAGTTTTAAATCCTGTATCTACCACCTGTTAGCTCTGGGATGCTAGGTAAAACAATTAAGCTTTCCAATTCTTACTTTCATAATCATTAAAATTAGTATACCTGTTTTGTAAAATAGAGGTCTAGGGTTTCTGGGTATGAAGCGGTAGGAAGGACAACTACTTGAAGCATTAGGAGCTTGATCTGCTTACTGAAACTACTTTAAAAGGTTGTACTGCCATATCTCCATGTAGAAAGAAATGTTTCAGCCCCTTACCTGGATTAAAAAGAACAGAACCCACAGATAGATGCTATTATTTTTAGGCACTTGATATTTTTCTAGTAATGAAATGGCTGCTCATTGGTGGATTCATTTGGAAAGAATGAAATGTTCCTGGATTTCATCAAATTACCTATACTAAAAGCATATATCCTGGTAAATACTGAGTTAAATCTGCTTGCTTTCCTCATACATGCATTAAGGAAAAAAGCATCTTAAGGAATTTTTTAAGGTGCTGGGATATACTCCACAGATGTCAAGGAAAAAGTAAGGATGAGTACATCAGGACCTATACTGACTATAAGAAACTACAGTACATTCATAGATGCATGAGTGATGTTTTTTTCAATTACGGGATTAATCTGCATAGAATACTGTGGCACATTTCTTAGCATTTCTAGCCAGTGAAAACGGATGGTAAAAAATTAAGAGCAAGACCACCTTTCTGACCAAAGGAGACAATTGCTTAAATTCCCTATGTTTACTTTCTAAATATTATATTGCTGTGCTACCTTGCCTCTTGGTCTTAAAATAGAATTTTGCAAGTACCATTTACATCCTTATGTCAGTCCCTTACTACAAAATAGGTGAAAATTAAACATACAGTCCCTGGATTCAGAAACTTCAAGGCACATTTCTAAGGCCAAGAGGTCATCTCCTTAGGTTAACATACATTTGAATACATTAACAGTTATTCACCCATCCCATCCCTAAACAGCCACACTCACATGCAAATTTTCCCTATAATTTGAGGCATCTGCAAATAACGCAGATGATTCTAAGTTCTGAAGGTGCCAAGACAGAAATTAGGCTCCTTTGGCAATTGCAGTAACTTTTTCGAGTTACACAGATTATCATTTAAGTGTCTGGATCATCAAATATAATATGATATATAAGGAAAGGAGTAGGAGGGAAATGTGGTAGAGACATGTATTTGAACTGATTTAAAAATATGTCTCCTTTGAATGACTAATGTAATGTTCCAAGGTTGAATTTTGCGGTTTCTTAAATGCTTTGCTCTAAAAACATATTTACAACCTGTACTCAGAATGAAAAGTTGAATATGAGGAGTATATGAGACAGCAACAAATCTTTATTTCAAAATTTTTGTGCAGGCTTTTAAGAACAAACGTTAAAGTTAAATACTAGCTCTTGCATATTCCAGGTGGAATAATAAGTAGGTTTTCATGTTCTTTGAAAAAGAAAAGAAAGAAAAAACTCTGTGATTTTTGGTCATGAAAGAGAAATCCTGTGGTGAGAGATTTAACTATAATGGTTTGGGCATGGGCTTATGCTTTTCCAGTGTCTATAATAATTGATTGAATAGCGTTTCTTTGTTTTCTAAAGAAAACAAAATCATAGTGAACAATATCTTTTTATTCTTCAGGGATACACACTAATACTTATCCTTTTTTTTTCCCAAACACTTGTAGTTGTCAAAATGTACTCATGTACATTTCACATAAATGTGAGCCTCTTAATGTCCCTGTATGATGAATAAAAAAGGAATCATCCTGTTTTACAGCTGAACTGACCTTCAGAGAGACTATTACTTGCCCAAGGTCAAGTTGTGTATCTATTTAATGTCATTTGATTACAAGCAAACTAAGCCCAATTCACATTGACTTAAGGAATAAACAAGTTGCTCACTGGGTCATGTAACTAGAAGCCTGCAGGGGTGGCGTGGGAGGGGAAAGAAAAGATGAACTGTCTTCACCCATGGCTAGATCCAGAGGCTGAATGATGTCATCATGTCTCTCTTTCCCTTATCTTGGTCACTCATCTCTGCTTTTCTCTGCATTGCCCGTGTTCTTGGACAGGCTCAATCCTGATTGGAGAAAGATCACAGCCATCAGCTCTAGTCTTATATTCCACCCTCTTAACAGTGTGCTTCATTTTCCCAGTTGATACGCATCAACCTGGCTTTGGCCATAAATATGGAATATGCTGATTGGCCAGGCCAAGGTCACGTGCCTTCCCTTGGAACTGAGGACAGGGGTGTTGTTAACCCCATGTTAAGCCCCATGAATTAATCACAGAAAGGAAAGAATTCTCTTAAAGGTAAGTCAGTCTTCAGTTAACAAAAGAAGAGGGAATAGATGCTGCGCAGGCAAAAAAATTACTCAATCCTTCTAGCTTCTAAGTAGGAGGACAAGGATTCAAACCCAGGTCAGCTTGACTTCAACGTGTTCCCTCCTTACACTATATTATGCTACCTCCATATATTATTTTGTAAATATTATGCTGTTTTGCTCAGTATACTTATAACTCAAAAATAATCACAAAATCTATTAGTACTACCTTAGGAAATCTCTGCACTGCATATAAATAGTGACAAAGAAAATTACTGGCATGTGTAAACAAATTAACATTGAAGATTAAATAATTCAATGTTTTCACAGAGACTGCCAAGACAAAGGTTGAGCTATCTCTTATTAGCCAAACCTTTCAGTGATGGCTTCCCAACTGTATCAACTCCTTACCTCATTCTAATTCTGCATCAGTCCATGTCAAGAACTGCTTATGCTAATTTCTGAAGGGGATAAAAAATGAGCAGTACCCAGATCCTGTCACTAAGTAATCTGAAATTTAGTGGGGGCTAGAAGATGAGAGTGAGAATTAGGTGACCTTATAAACAGCTACAGTTATGCACTGCATAACAATGTTGCGGTCAACCATGGACCACACACACAGCAGTGGTCCTACAAGACAATAATGGACCTGAAAAATTCCTATCACCTGGTGACATTGTAGCTGTCCTAACGTCTAGCACAATGCATTACTCATGTGTTTGTGGTAATGCTGGTGTAAACAAACCTACTGCACTGCCATTCATATATAAGTAGAGCACACACAATTATGTAAAGTACATAATACTTTACAATGATAATAAACAACTATGTTACTGGTTTATGTATTTACTACACTATACTTTTCATCATATTAAAGTGTACTCTTACTTATTACAAAATTTTAATGGTAAAACAGCTTCAGGCATTTTCTTCATGAAGTATTTCAGAAGATGGCATTATTATCATAGGAGATGACAGATCCATAAGTTTTATTGCCCCTGAAGACCTTCCAGTGGGACGAGATGTGGAGGTGGAAGAAAGTGATATTGATGGTCCTGTGTTGGCCTAGGCTAATGTGTGTGTTTGTGTCTTCATTTTTAACAAAAAAGTTGAAACTGTAAAAAATTAAAATTAAACAGCTTATAGAATAAGGATATAAAGAAATATTTTTGTACAGCTGTACAATGTACAGATCTACCATTTTTAATCTTTTATACTGTATTTTTAGAGCACCTTTTCTATGTTTACAAACACAATACTGGCCATTGTGTTACAATTGTCCACAGTATTAAGTACAGTCACGTGCTGTACAACAGGTTTGTAGCCTAGGAGCAATAGGCTAAACCATATAACCTAGGTGAGTAGTAGGCTACACCATCTAGATTTGTGTAAGTACACTCTATGATATTCGCACAACAAAATCAATTTGTATAAGAGTTCCCAAGTAGCATGGAAAGTAATAGAGGAAAGAAAATCCATTTTGGGAGGAGACGGACAAGAAAGATTTTATAAGGATGTAGCAGCATTTGAGATAGATCTTAAAAGAGAGGGTAAGATTTTGATACAGCATTGAGTGGAGGTAGAGGAAGTAGAAACATTAATCTGGAAATTATGACAGAATGGAATTTCTTGACTTTCATTCCAAATTAGACTGAAGTGGTGAATTTCACTTTTGGTTTGTGAAGATACAGTCCAAAAGCAAATAATTCTACTAAACTTCCAGCTTCTTGAACACAAGTTAGAGTCCCTTTCTCACTTTGATCTTTATGTTTCTACATCTTAGCCAATTCTTCTGTTTTAGAAAACTAAATTTATTTAGTTTATGAGAAATTATGTGGCTATTAAAATTGTTTATTTCTATGTCTCTTGATGTAGCAAAGAAGAAAACAGATCAATCTTCATGAGATTTTTAACCATCTGAAATAATAAAATGGATGCATATAACATCTTGAAATTAGTTTCACCTCTGTTACTCTAGTTTTGTAAAGAAGACACTAAAACATATGTGTGTTTGCATATGTGTGCCTAGACAGACATAAACATATGTATGTACATTACTTAGTATTTGTCCTCTGTATAGTATATATAGTGTATTATATGTGTATGCATATATAAATACTGTGTTCATATACTATATACATACATGTATAGTGTTTATTCTTCAATAACATCTTGCTGATTTTCTAGCATGATTCCTACAGTGATCAGGTCTTTCCAATTTGTCATAAGGTAACTGTCCAACTCCAAGGTACAGAAGAAGCCCACTTCTAGTTAATTGCAAAATCAGCATTTAAATCCTAGGCAAGCATTAAGGCCCAAATAAAAACTCAGCTCCTATATGAAGCATTGCCCCATCAGCCCAATCCACAGACACACTTGCTTCTTTTCAAGTCCTACAGCAATTATTAGCAATATCACATTTTCAAAAATTACCATATGCTGCATATGTTATTTGGTTGTTTCCAACTGTAAGTTTCTTGAGGATACTGATCACATCAAACAACAAACCTATGTTAATTGAGTACCTACCATGTACAACATGCTATTAGATACTACTGGGAATATCAAAAACAGACAAAACAAACAAGATAACCCCATGGTTCCTGCCCTTATTTAAAGAGGTTTTACTTTATTAAGCCTACACAGCATATTACTGCATGTTGTTCATTTTGATTGATTGAAAATCAGGGTCAACTTCCATGAACTTCTTAACCTTTCTACCACTTCAATTCAGAGTTTCTCTGTTGCTACATCTACTCTTTCACCCTTCTCTCCAGCCTCAGAGAAGGGTCTTCTTCCTTTAAAATTTCACATTAGTACTTGTGATCTTGAACATATCTCTTTTAATACTCTCCAAGCCCTTGGACTTCAAATTATCCCCTCATCTTTCAAGCATTTTCCAAACGTTTTCAATTGCCTCCTCTCCTCTTACCTCTCCTACCACTCCCTTCACTTGTCTTACCCCAAACCCAAATCCAAATTCCCACAGATCTCAACTAGTCTGAAAAGACCTTTGCTTGAACTTGCTACTTCTATCCATCATTCTAATTTATCCCCACGTTGACTAACAAATTTTCAGTAGTGTGGGCCTGTACCTTCATTGTTCGTTATGGAAGCTACACGTTCAGAAATGGTTTCCTGCTCCCACGTATATAGGCTTTTTCTCAGACCTCGTTCCTTCCTAAGATATTTCCATGTAACATGTAACAATATTGTCCATGCTCTCTTTTGTGAAAAAACTTCCTTATGTGGACTTTCAGGATGCCTTTCCTACTTCTCTGAACACCCCTCATTCCTCCTTGCTGGCTCCTTCTCCCATCATATCCTAATAATGAGCATTCTCTAAGCCTCAACTCTCGGCTTTTTATTTATGTGTTTATACTCTCTCCATCTGAGAATGCATCAGTTCTCAAAGCTTTAACTATCTGCTAATGCAAAGAAACCTAAAAGGTAAATTAGATATTTTTATTGCTACCAGATAATATCTTTCAATAACTTTATGTTACAAAAAAATAAAATTTAGGCCGGGCACTGTGGCTCACACCTGTAATATCAGCACTTTGGGAGGCCGAGGCGAGTGGATCACTTGAGGCCAGAAGTTTTTGACCAGCCTGGCCAACATGGCGAAATCCCATGTCTACTAAAAATACAAAAATCAGCCAGCATGGTGGTGCACACCTGTAGTCCCAGCTACTCAGGAGGCTGAGGCAAGAGAATCACTTGAATCCAGAAGAGATGGAGGTTGCAGTGAGCCAAGATGGCACCACTGCACTCCAGCCTGGGTGACAGAGTGAGCCTCCATCTCAAAAAAAAAAAAAAGAAAAAAGAAATAAACAAAATGTAATGTTCTTTAGATGCTTTTCAAAGCCATCCATGATCTGGCTTCTGCCTTCCTCTCTAGCTTCATTCTGTGCCATGTCCCTTGTTCTGTAAGCTCCAGTCACCTTGGCCTTCTTTCTGTTCTAGAGCACAACAAGATCTCTTTCACACCCAATACTTTTTGTTCCCTCTTCCTGGAATGCTCTTGTTTCTACTTTTCCTGGCTGTTCCTTTCTCATCTATCAGTTATCAGGTGAAATAGCACTTTCTCCCAGGCTTTCTTTGACCACCTAATGTAAATAGCACTTTCTCCCAGGCTTTCTTTGACCATTTTACCTAATGTAAAGTAGCCCTCCCTTCATAGAACTGACCATGATTCTATTATTATATGATTCTATGATTATACATAAACACTTTCCTAGTTTGTCTGTCTCTCCCTCTTGACTACAAGCATCTTGAGGGAAAGTGCCACGTCTGTCTTATTTGCATTCTAACTAGCCCCAGTGTACAGCATAGTGCCTGACAGAATAGGTGCTCATTAAATGTTTGATGAATGGATAATTCAAAGTTGGAATTGTTCAACTTTGACCTGGTTTTTTCCAGAGTTCCTGTCTCATATCCTAGTTCCCTATTGGTCCTTTACATTTGGATGTATCCTTCCTAATGTGCTATATCCCAAAATTATCTCATTTCACAAAACTGCCCTCCTCTCCTAATGATAATTTTATGTCTATGTTTTAATAATCTCACCCAGGCTTGAAATTCAGAAGTTATCTTTAACTCTTTAACTCCTTCCTCTCCATCCCCCTCCCACTCCCACGAAAACCTTTTTATTTATTTATTTTTTTTTTTTTCAGACATAGTCTCACTCTATCACCCAGGCTGGAGTGCAATGGCACAATCTCGGCTCACTGCAACCTCCGCTTCCTGGGTTCAAGAGATTCTCCTGCCTCAGCCTCCCAAGTAGCTGGGACTACAGGCATGCACCACCACGTTCAGCTAAATTTTTTTTGTATTTTTAGTAGAGATGGGGTTTCACCATGTTGACCAGGCTGGTCCTGAACTCTTGACCTCAAGTGATCTGCCCACCTTGGTCTCCCAAAGTGCTGGGATTATAGGCATGAGCCACTGCACCCGGCCCCACCAAAACCTTTAATCTTTCAGCTGGGATATCACTTGATGATATCCTTTTCTTCACATCCATGGTCACCACTCTGGTTCAGCCTGTTATTACCTATAGTCTAGTTCAGTGAGTGAGCTCCAAAGTTTTTTATCCTGTACCCCACTCAGATTTGTAATAAAATGAATACTCATCCTCAATATTCGTATTTATATATTAGATACATACAATCCAATGATAATATGCTTCCATTCCTCATTCTACTCCCTCTACTTTAGTAATTCAGATGTATTTTATAGTTCCTCAAATATATCAAGAATGTTATACCTCTGTACCTTTGCAAGTGTTCTTCGTCCCTGAAAAATCCCCATTTTAACTCTCTATTCTATAGGATTCTGTTTAAAGTATCACCTTCTCTGTGAGACTTTTTCTGAGCTCCCATCACATACATACCAGTACCATCACAAGCACCAGCAGCACCACCACCACCTTGAAATATATTTGTCTATTTGTATAGACATCTATATGCAAGTAGAACACTAAATTATAGATATCTGCTTATGTTTATTTCTCCCTCTGAACCAAAAGTCTCCAAACACAGACAACTAGCAGTAAAAATGAGTAAAAATGTTTGACTATTCACCCCCCACATAAAGATATGTTTGTGTTACTGTATGTATCATATTACTGTATGTTATATACTACTAGATTATATTTATTACACTGTATTTACATTCCTATAATATATACATTATAAATTATGAAAAGTAAAATTGCAAGAGTATGAATTGAAACAAAGATGAATAGTAACTGAAGTTCTAATCCTCTTTCCCTCCCACTATATTGTTTTGAACACACCTTTGAGGCTTTGAGGTGTTCACATTCTTTTTTGTTGTTGTTTTGTTTTTTGTTTTGTTTTGTTTTTTAAGAGATGGGGTCTTACTCTCTGTCACCCAGGCTGGAGAGTGCAGTAGTGTGATCATGGCTCACTGCAGCCTCAAAATCCTGGGTTCAAGCAATCCTCCCCCTTCAGCCTCCCAAGTAGCTGGGACTACAAGCACGTGCCACCAAACCCAGCCACACCCCTTTTTGGAGGCGTGTGGTCTATTCTATACCATTGTAATAACTTCCAACTCACAGTAATCTCTCCCTCTGATAGACCCCTATGGCACTTGATTGGCATTTTTCGTAGTTCTTATACAACTATCTAATTTGAAATTAACAAAAAACTTTAATGATTACTTTTATTTGACAATATTCACTGAGTGCCTATAATATACCAAAAACCTTTCTGGACTCTGGGGTTACAGCAATGAAAAAGACAGACAGGGCCCCTGTTTTTATGAAGCTTACATGCTGGGATGGGGAGAGATAGAGATCAAAATAATTTTATCATATGATTGTAAGCAGTGTGAAGATCTATAGTCTTATAGTGAGAAAATAACAAGCTTTCAAATTAGGCAGATCCGGATTCGAATCTAGAGTTTACCACATATAAGATCTGTGATTTAGGCAAATAATTTAGTCACTCTGATTTTGTTTTCTCATCTGTAAAATAAGATTAATAATTATCCTCTCAAAAGGGCGATTGTGAGAATTAATAAGATAATGTATAAAGTTTCTAGAATAAGTGTCTAGCCAGTAATATTTTATGTGTATTTTGTAAAATCTTCATAACTAAAACAGCATCGATTATATTATATCTCATTTAAAGGAATTTACATTAATACTAGAAATAGGATATGGAAATTCTCTTTTCAGTTCACCTTAATTAGATAAATTTGAGAGCAGATTTGAATGTGAGGAATATACTTTGGAAACTATTAAGGAAGGAATGTTTGGAGCTAGCTGTCTGCCTAAGATAAGAAAAATAATTGCTTTTGACAGTTTATTTACCTGACAATTTTCCTAGAAGCTGAAGTTTTGGCAATTCATCTTTACTGAATATTAGTTGCCTCTGAGGCAGCCTCGAGCTCCACAGATTACAACAGGCTGGAGAGAAGCAAATATAAAAGAACAACAAATGGAACCCCAAATTGTCTTTCATGTTCAATCCCCTACCTTCATATATAAAATGGCCTAACCCTACAGAGTTAAGATATTCATCATTTGCTTCCTAGGTTTTCATTTGAAAGATATAGCAAAGCCTAGCACAGCCTCTCTTCTCAGACTGAACGCAGAGATAGATAAAGCCTAACTACCAACAGCAAAGACGGTAAAAAGCTATACTACCCAAGTTTAATTAAGCAAGTAGTGGTGACTGAGGCAGAGGAGTTGTAAGGTTCAATGTGACTTCTGAGAATACACTAGTACTTGATGAAGAGTCATAATTATTGTGAATATGCACATTTAGGTGACAAAAACAATTTAAGGGGCATATGTTGCTATCTGTTTAAAATCTTACTCATAGCTAATATTTCATTTGATTATAGCTATGCAATTTTTATTAAAATTTTATTTTCTAATAGTAATTGAATCAGCATTGATATGCTCATCTTATTACATTAGGAATTAATGTCTTTTGTGTGTTTTATAAAACACCTGTACAACAAATTCACTGTTGCTTTTTCTCTCACTCCGCTTCCTAATGGTTTTTCCAAAAGCCTGAGACTCAACGAAAAATGAAAACTGCAATGCTGAGTTAACCAAGATTTTCTGAATTGTATATGTCTTTTTCTGATGATTTGTATATTTTAAATTCTGGCCTCTGAACACTTTTCCGTAAGGAAATAACTAATTAAAATCCACACCGGCCAAAGAGCTCTTTAAACTTTTAATATTCATAAGCCTTAACCTTCATGGCTAATGTCATGTCACCTAGGTAACTATGCATTAAACTTCATAAATATTAGACCAGCCTTTTGAAGCTCAGTTTCTCTCAGGTCTATTATGAGTCATCAACACCAGAAAATAGAAACGAGTAACTGAAAACTGCCCTTTGGTACTCCAAGAATGATGACTTACTGGTAACTCATATAATGTTGGAAGAAAATTACCAATACAGTCAGCAATTCATTTTCACTGCTAGGGTAACAAGGTTCACCCAAAGCATGAAACAACAAATGGAAGGTCTACCTTTCTTTTTATTCATGAATGCAAAAGAATCACCTTAAGTTCAAATATAGCAAAGGAATACTTTAGTTATGGTGCAGAGCTGAAAGAGAGTGCACCTCATGCACAATCATTTCATTTGAAGGCCGAGTTGATGTATTTTGACCACGTCCCAACAGTATACTTGAAATGAATCATGGTTTTATGTGACAGGAACTGATAATACAGGAAAGTAATTAGTTAACCAGGAATTAAAGGAGCGAAAATAGACCATTAGCAATTTTATTTTCAGTCTCACTATGGAAGTGAGTTTTGACTCTCTGCACTTACTAATGTTCAACTTTGTTAGTCATTTGAATATAAGTCATTAAACATTCCTACTTAAATTAAATGTTTGGTATTCATTAATTAAATTTATTAACATGATGCTTTCCTTTCCAACTGCTCTATTCCAGCCTCTCATTTTAACTCTCTTGGATAGTTACAGTAGCCTCCTGACTGATCTCCATGCTTCTAGTTCCTCATATATCCAACCCAAAGTCACCATTGCCATCACGATATTCATAATAGCAACTGCTATCATTGAATGAGTACATATGATGTGCCAGTATACAGCGGGGCATTTTAATTTAATGCTCACAACAACTCTATAAGGTCAGTACTAATATTGCAGAAAAAAAACAGGTTCTTGTCACACAACCAGGAAAAATTAGGTACGCAGACACTGTAAAGGGTGAGGGGAAACGGAATTTACTAGGCGAAAAGGAAGAAAACTCTCAGCAAAGCAAGAGGGGTTCCTGTTAACAGGCCCCCATCTCACCAACCAAATCCCAGGTACCACAAAGGAACAGGAGAAGCCAGACTCCTGCCCCCCTGCAAATTGCACGAACTTCCCATGACTCCACCCTGTTGATTCTCCGGGGATCCTCCCCCTTATCTTCCTCCTGCATCTATCACTAATGTCATCCCCTTTTTACAAATGAGAACATTGAGGCTGAGGTGAGGTTAAGTAATTTGTTCAAGGTGAAATAACTAGAAAACAATAGATCTCAATTAAGTTTTGCCTGCTCTAACTTTAAAACATACACAGAGTCCTCCACTTCTGTCTACATTCCCTACAAATTCAGCACATATCAGGCAGAACGAACTTTTAAAAAATCTAAATCATGTCATGTTAAACCCTACTTAAATTTTCCTCTAATGGCTTCCTGATATGATTAGAATAAAAAACAAAATCCTTACCCTGGTCTACAAAGACATAGTAATCAGACCCCTACCTTCCTCTAGATCCTAATCTCTTGCATGCATATCTGCCCTTCAGTCTCTTCAGTCCTGCCACACCAGCCTTCTGTCTGTTTCTAAAACACATCAAGCTCATTCCCACATAAGGCCTTTAAATCAGCTATTCCCTTTTATTGGAAGTCTTTGCCTCAGATATTCACCTCACTAATTCCATCTTCTGCACAGCACTTACCAACATCTGAAACTATCTGTAAAATGTATTTTGTTGTTGTCGTTACTGTCCTCTGTCTCTCCTTTGCCCTGCTAAAGAGTAAGCACCATGAGAGCAGGAGACTTGCCAACATTCATCACTACTATGGCACAAGTGACTAGAACAGTTCCTGGAATGTAGGAGCTCAATCACTTATCAAATCCAATTTTGTCAGACTTCAGAGCACTTAGCTCTTAACCACAATGCTAACTTCTTGTTTTTGGGTTTTTTTTTTTTTTTTTTTTTGAGATAGAGTTTCACTCTTATCACCCAGGCTGGAGTGCAATGGTGTGATCTCTGCAACCTCCACCTCTCAGGTTCAAGCAATTCTCCTGCCTCAGCCTCCCAAGTAGCTGGGATTACAGGCATGTGCCACCATGCCTGGCTAATTTTTGTATTTTTAGTAGAGACAGGATTTCACCGTGTTGGCCAGACTGGTCTCGAACTCCTGACCTGAGGTGATCCACCTGCCTCTGCCTCCCAAAGTGCTAGGATTGCAGATGTGAGCCACCATGCCCGGCCCACAATGCTAACTTCTTAAAGAATAGATTTGTTCACCTTACTTCTTTCTTCAAAAATCACCAATATTGCCATTTTCTACAAAATAAAGTTCCAGTTGCTCAGTGTTGCTTTCAGGGGCCTTCACATCTAGCCTGTCTTTCCATCTGACCTCCACCTGCACCTCACCTCATGTGTTATGACTGAAACACAGCAAAGGATCTGAATACTCCCCATACTTCATATTCTGCACTTCCCTTCACTGCGACCTCCCCCGACCAACCATTTCTACCTACAAAATATGACATACATCCTTCACAGCCAATCTCAAACCACACTTCTTATCCAGAACCTTCCTAACCCTGAAACCGCCTTTGCAAAAATTGTATCAGTAAGAAAAATTCTAACAATAAGTTGAGCTACTCTGCCTTTCCTATCTTGCCTTTCCCTTAGTTATTCCTGGGCTATTGGGCCAAGCTAACTTTGGAAGACATAGACATTTAGGCTATTATTTAAATGATAACAGGCCTTGCCCAAAAGTCAACCACCTTTGTAAAGCTAACAGGAGGCCATCAGGCTGAGGGGAGGCGGGGAACCTGAGTCCTGCTAGGGTGCAGACACAAAGGACTGTCAGCCATTATTCTAGAAGTTATAAGATCTGCAACATCCCCAATTTCTCCTGCAAATAGCACCACTATTGTAGATTGACCTTTTGGGATATCTCTTCAGTTTTTTTGCATGTCTGACATCCATGGCTCCACTGGGACCCACCAACCCCACTCCTGTGGCCCTACCCAGAAGGGATTCAGCCCACTAGAGGACAGCTTCAATCCCCTACGATTTCATCTTGGCCCTACCCAATCAGCAGCAAGCACCTGTTACCTGGCGTTCCCCACCCCTTCCCCCAAACTGCCTTTGCAAAACTCCCAAACTAGGAGCTCCCAACCAGATGATTTGAGTAGGAACTCCATCTCTCACCTGAGGTGGCCGGCCTCATGTCTATTAAACTCTTTCTCTACTATAGTGCCATAGTCTTTAGGCAGCAGGCAGGAAGAATCCCTTGGGCAGTTACAACTCCATCACACATAATTAATTTCTCCCTCTATGATTTCCCCCATGGTACTGTGTAGATCTTAAAACATTCACTACAATGTGCCTCGTAAGAAAGTTAACTGTCTGTCTCTTCCTCCTGATTGTTACCACTGTTATCTTATTTTCTGTCATTTTTTAAAAAATTTAGGATCTAGCACATAATGTTTACTCAAATATTGAACTGAACTAAACATTTGTGGGCTCTCACATACCTTTCACCACTCATGTATGCTGTTTCTAGTATATTACATTTTTCCCCTTGCTTCTTAATTTCTTTATTTGACTTGGGTATGTTATTTTTCCCCCAACTAGATTTTAAGGTAGTGAAGACTTCTGTTTCTTTAAGGTTATTCCTTGTCCTTTCTCTTGTCAACAATACCCCTCTACCCTGTGGTACCCCATTACTGCTCCTTCACATTTAACCTGTTGCTGAACATGTAGGGAGTATATTCTATATAACAATGAGTGAAGTATAACTGACTACACAAATAAATAAATGGATTAAAAGAAGAGTTCCACTAGGTTTAGTATGATAAGTTTAAAAAAATAGCATCAAAGTAGTCCAACTAGTTTTTCCCTTTCTGTGTTTCAAGTGGAACAATGGTCAATTGGAGAGGCGGGGTATGATAGTAGCCCTGGGCTACTGGCCAGAGGCAGGAACAGGAGATCAGAGTCTTTCCCTCATGATTTCTGGCAGATTCGCAGGGAGGTTTAAGAGCAAAGATTAGATCAAGCTGACAAAGCAGGGTCAGGGTATTATTTGCATTCTCCTCCCTCCATACCTCCAACTCCCCCAAGACAGACATGAACAGCTTTGGGACGGGTAAATGCATAAATTGATTTTCCCTAGCATTATTATTTGAAGAAGCCATGGAAGTCTTGAAAATAGCTACTTCTCAAGAGTAATCATTTGTGGAGCAAATAATGAAAATCAATTATGTTTATGAATTTTATGTGTATCCCTAGAAGGAAAGATGGCTATCAAAATATTAGTGGACTGGTAAATAGTGGTTAATTAAGAGGTTGCAATGACCATGTTTATTTGTTTTTTAAACATAAAATTTAGTCTGAACAAGCATCATTATTTAAGACATCTCATTTTTGCCCAAAATGGCTTATGGCCCAGTCTGGATGAGTCAGACCAAACAAATGTCTCCTGTGTATTTCCAGAGTAAACATTTCCCAGAGGCAGAACTCTGCTCTCAGCCTTGCCTATTAACACAGAAGACTGCTTGAGCTTTTCCATAAACATAAGGAAGAGGAAGAAAAGGCTGAGGAGGAGGGAGAGAAATACAAGACAAAGTTTCTTAATTAATAAACTAAACATCGACCCTCTTGAGGAAAATCAGCAGGTTTGACTGTTTTTGTGTTTGGTGAATTGTATATCTATTTACTGTGGAAAGACCTCCTCAGCCATAGCCAAAAAACAGAACACCAACAACAAAAGAAACCCAAAAATCAAACACCAGGAATTGGACAAGTGACTCAGCCTCTGAAGACAACCTAGAACAACCATCAGACTCTAGTTAGGTAACTCTTTGGCAAATAAAAAATAAAAATAAAAACAAAACCACCAAGATGCCTAAGTATGTGCAGTAGCATTTCCAGGTGAACTTTTCTTGATCCAGACTGCAAAGAAGAGGAAGCAAAAGAGTGATGAATAATGGACAACGAAGCAGGTCAATTCTATGGTAGCTAAAGAAAGGGATTTTTACCCTTAGAATCAAAACAGTCTCTTGATGACTTAGTATAATTATGCTATCAGCCAGCAAACACAGGGAATATTTTTGATTGGAGCAGGTCCTTAATATACCAGAAAACCATCAAATAAGGAACTGTTAACAGTCCAGTAAAGAACAGCAGCGTTTGAAAAGGTCTGTTTTTTAGGTTTTAAAATAAAATTCCCAGTCCTGGTGTGGTAGTTCACACCTGTAATCCCAGCACTTTGGGAGGCCAAGTGGGGTGGATCACTTGAGGCCAGGAGTTTGAGACCAGCCTGGCCAACACGGCGAAACCCCTTCTCTACTAAGAATGAAACCACCTTTGCAAACATTGTAACTGAGGAAATTATGACTGTGAAAGAGATCATACCTAATCAACTCCACCTTGCTTCTAACCTTTAAGCTGTCCTTGTTCATCCCTGTGCATAGGCTGAATTAACTTTGAGAAATAATTCAGTTATGGTTTGACTCTGAAACAAAATAGATAGTAGCCCTTTCCCAAAAAGACCCCCTTCTCACCTGGGGACCAGTCTGCCTTTGCAGGGGTAACAAATTAGCTACAAGGTTGGAAATTAAGGTTAAGGAGTCAGCCTCTGACTGCAAGAGTCTGAATTTCCCCAAACGGCTCCTGGGGATAACATCACTTTTTTTTGTTTTGTTTTGTTTTTTTATTATACTTTAAGTTCTAGGGTACATGTGCATAACGTGCAGGTTTGTTACATATGTATACTTGTGCCATGTTGGTGTGCTGCACCCATCAACTCGTCAGCACCCATCAACTCGTCAGCACCCATCAACTCGTCAGCACTGGGAGTTATAACATCACTTTTGTAAAACCTAAGATCAGTGCTCCAGAGATTTTGCAGACTCTGCACTGGATAGATCAGCTGACACCACCCAGACTGGTAATCTGGCTGAACCAGCTCTGCCATCCCACCCAGGAACAGATGACAGCAAGAAAACCTCACTTCGACGCCTGTGATTCCATCTTCCAACCTGACTAATCAGCACTTACGACTTCCCTGGCCCCTATCCACCAAATTATCTTTAAAAACTCTAATCTCTGAATGTTTGGGGAGATGGATTTGAGTAATAATAAAACTCCTTTCTCCCACACGGCCGGCTCTGCGTGAATTACTCTTTCTCCATTGCAATTCTGCTGTCTTGATAAATCGGCTCTGTCTAGGCAGCGGGCAAGGTTAACCCATTGCGCGGTTACAAAAAATGATAATAATAATTAGCCAGACATGGTGGCGCACGCCTGTAATCCCAGATACTAGGGAGGCTGAGGCACAAGAACCCTTTGAACACAGGAGGCGGAGCTTGCAGTGAGCTGAGATTGTGCCACTGCACTTCAGCCCTGGCGACTGAGCGATACTCTGTCTCAAAACAAAACAAAACACACACACACAAAAATTCGTCTTACTAATGAAATCACTTTATGCAAGTGGGCTGCCATCTATTCCGTTTTTCATACAATGGGATTTCTTTTTAAAAAAATTCTGACATGTTTTACTTCAACTCTAGATATATGATAGTTTAACATAATAAACTCCTGTAATCTGTAACTGACAACTAAATACACAATCTAATACCCCACTCCTTGAGGTATTTTTTTATTGTCATGCTCTGAATATTGCCTTATTTACCTATAATATCTTCCTCTGTGTGATAGAAAAGTTACTTTTTGTATATAACAGAAAATCCTCTTTAAAGCCAATAAACTGAAACTGTGGCTGGTAAGAAGATGTTAAGCCCAATGAATTATAATGAGTCAGGAATGGTATGAGCCCCTTGAACAAACTGATGTCAGGACCATATGGGGAGAGAAGAGACACATACAAACACCCTCTCAGAGAGAAATGTTGTGGAAGAATTAGTTATACTTGTAAGTTACAAAGTTAATTATATTAATAAGCAGATTGAAATCCCTCAAACTCAGACTTTTTTTGGAACCATGTCAAATAATATATTTAAAGATATGAAGGCTGCACATTTAATCTATTTGATTCTTGAAATTTCTGAAATCTGATAAAGAAAGGCACTTGCTGTCAGACCAAGAAAGTAGAAGTTAAGGAACATAAGGTTTAGAGCAATATTATTCGAAGTGCAGTAGGTGGACCATGTACCATCAGAATTACTCAAAATATGTAATACAAAGACTGATTCCAAGTTTCACTACTTCAGATATTCCAAAGTACATCTGAAATCTCTCCTTAGAACATGCTCCCCTCCCCAGATTATTCTATGGTCATTAACATTTGAGAAATGCTAATTAAGGTATTTATTCTGGGTTACTCTTGCTTATTCCTTTGATGCTCTAACAAATCTTTCTAACCTCTATGTGAAAGGTTACTACTATGCTAAATTTATGCATTGCCCTATTCCCAAATGACACCAAGATACAAAGCTTTAATAGGGTTAAGAAATAGCCCCACTTTCTGGGAGCTTGTTTGGAGATTCTAGCAGAGGAGCACAGCTACTCATATATCCTTGACCAAAGAATGGTCCTTTTCTATCAGGGAAGATCCTCTGACTGAATGTGCAGCTTCGGGTGGGATGTACATGGAGAGGTGAGGGAGGAAGCAGACACCTGCCTAGCCAGTCAAATCAGCCAAAGGCACCCTGGTGATCAATGGGGTGAGAGATGTCGCAGTCATATAGCTCTTACATCCACCCCCACTTTCTGGAAAGGGACTTTGTGTTTTCTGCAAATCCAAATCTCCCCTGCCCACATTTATTTATGTAAAGGCCAAGTCGAGGCCTTTTGGATATTTTAATCAAAAAGTTTTATCGAAACATAAGTTGGTAAAGTATTAGTGTTTTAAGCAACAACTTCCTACAGGGCAAAGAGTGTTTACCTGAACGAGGAACATGTGGGAATTTTTTTTTTAAAAATCTTTTTAATGATGATGACTATTAGCAAAAATGGAAAAGTGCAGTTTAATATTTACTCAGTAGAATGTAAGAAACTCTCAGTGAATGTTTATTTAAACAACACACACCAAACCAGTTAACAATTTTTGCTGAGCATGTAAAAAAACTGCTATGTCTTCTGATTTAGACATTGCATTCAATTGCAGAAGGTTCACAAAGTAGTGGTTTACAATAAGCTCCAAAACTTTCCGTGTCTTTCTGGTGAACTTAATTATCACAGTGTCTTTTAAACCCCATATGAGCAATTTCTATTGATTATAATGCTGCCTACTGCTGAGAGCAAAACTGATCCAGTGCACACTCCAAAGTGGATAATCTCTGTCAGCAGGTCACTTGTGCCTCCCGAGATTTGCTTTTAACATAATTAATGATGACGACGAAGGTGGTGATCATAATAATAATAATAATCCTTAATGCTTACTCAACACATTCTATTAATATAGTTGGAAAATTAAATAGGGCTAACGTAATGTCATTTCCTTGACAGTGAAAACATAGGGTAGAATATTCCAACGGTCTAAGTACATTTTGATGGTAATTTCAGATTTTTTTCAGAAGCTAGATCCTAAAGACATCCTTGAATTAAAAAGAGACTCAAAACATCTTTAATAAACAACTACAAGACAACTACAGATTTTCTACAAAGTTACATCCTCTACCGTATAAGACTTTGCTTTCTATTTTCCATAACATGTCAAAATAATTCCCAAAGGGTATATATGTAGCAGCTGGCTTTGCTTAATAAAGAAGGAAAATAACCTCATAGTTCTCCAGTAAGTTTTTGCAAAATACACCTCCTTAAAACTCTAAGTCAATAGAAGAAATATACCCAAAAAAGTAGCTCCACCAATTACCAAATTTGCTAATGTATTATCATACTATTATTAGCTTCAAGAGTGAAGACAGTAGCTTTCATTTAATTAATATGGTGACCAAATGTATTTTCTGAAATTCCAATCATATTTGGACCCCAAGTTGAATTAAATTTCTTTTTAATAAAATAAATATAAAACCTAAATCTATCTGGTATTCTTTATATAATTTTTGTCTTTCTGTGTGATTATATGGTAAAGGTCCACTTGCGTCATCGTTTTAAAATGTCCTTTGGTGGCCGGGCGCGGTGGCTCAAGCTTGTAATCCCAGCACTTTGGGAGGCCGAGACGGGCAGATCACGAGGTCAGGAGATCGAGACCATCCTGGCTAACACCATGAAACCCCGTCTCTACTAAAAAATACAAAAAAACCCTAGCCGGGCGAGGTGGCGGGCGCCTGTAGTCCCAGCTACTTGGAGGCTGAGGCGGGAGAATGGCGTAAACCCGGGAGGCGGAGCTTGCAGTGAGCTGAGAACCGGCCACTGCACTCCAGCCTGGGCTACAGAGCGAGACTCCGTCTCAAAAAAATAAATAAATAAATAAATAAAATAAATAAAATGTCCTTTGGTAATGAAGCTATAGTTATTCTTTCATTCTTATTTCCTTGGAAGATTAAAATGAAGAGGCTGGAAAATCTTACCTTTATGGTTCTTCCTATGAGTCTATGATTGTTGCACACCCATTGAAGAACAGCTTAACTGTCTACATAGATTAGAAGGAAAATGCAGGCTGAGAATAAGTATCTCTCATTTGAATGCAGTCTTTCTGGTGCACTGGCACCAAATTATAAAGCTGCTTCTTATGAAGCAAAATTTATTATAAGGTACTTTCAATTGTGTAGACCTGAAAGATAGTTGTTTTCTAATGACCAAAAGGACTAACTATAAGGCAGGATAATTACAGAAGGAGAAACTCACCAAAACCAGTGAAAATGTTTATGCCATCAATATCTCTATAATTCCAAAAACTGTTATTTAGAACTACCATTGTGTTAGTTTACTCAAGTTACCATAACAAAATATCAAACCCTGAATGGCTCAAATAGCAGAAATATATTTCTCACAGTTCTGGAGGTTGGGAAATCCAGTATCAAGGTGCTGGCAAGGTAGATTTCATTCTGAGGACTCTTCCCTTGACTTGACTTGACTTGACTCTTCCCCTAACTTCACCATCTTGCTGTGTGCTCACATGACCTCCTCTTTGTGAACTAGAGGGAGAAGGAGTAAGCTATCTGGTGTCTCTTCTTATTAGGGTAGTCTTAGTCCATCTAGGCTATTACAACAAAATACCTTACAGTGGGTAATTTATAAAAGACAGAAATTTATTTCTCCCAGTTCTGGAGGCTAGGAAGTCCAAGATCAAGGCCCCAGATTTCATGTCAACTGAGGGCCCATTCTTCATACAGAGCACTTTATATGTGTCCTCATGTGGCAGAAAGGCAAGGCAGCTCTCTGGCGCCCCCCCCCTTTTTTTTTTTTGACGGAGTTTCCCTCTGTCTACCTGCCTCAGCCTCCCAAAGTGCTGGGATTACAGGCGTGAGCCACTGCGCCCAGCCTCCGGTGCCTCTTTTTATAAGGGCATTAATCATATTCAGGAGAGTGGAGCTCTAATGACCTAATCGCCTACTAAAGGGCCCACCTTGTAATATTGATGATTAGGTTTTAGCATGAATGGAAAACACAAACATTCTGATCATAGCAGGCACTAATTCCATCATGAGAGCCCACCCTCATGACCTTAGGTTACCTTAAATTACCTATCCAAATACCATCAAGGGGGACGGAGGGGGAGGGGGGTGTGGGTGTGGTTAGGATTTTAACATATGCATTGGGGAAGGGACACAAACATTCAGTCCATAACAATCATGTTGCCTGCCACCACAAACTTTTGGCATCTTTACTGAGAGACACAGGTTTAAATGCCATAGATTGATATACATTGAATGCAAAACATAGCAAGAGTTGAACCACATAAGCATTCAATTTAAGTAATTCCTTCCTACTTGTGATAACAAAAAGGACTACCCCACTCCAACCCTCTAGCAACAGCCTTGGTGTTTGCCTGAACTGTCTATTTAAATACCCCAATTATTTAATTCACTTTGTCAATTTATGCAATCACATGGCAATTATTTTAGTGAAACACAACTTGACTAAGAAAATATCTTTTCCAAGTTGGCTTCAGTGTACAAAGACTTCCATTCATAAAAAGAGAACACAGTGTTCAAGAGGCCTCTTTTGTCACCGCCTATGAATCACTCTACCCAGGTGGGAATGTGACGTCCTCAAATTAACCAAAGGTTGGGGTTCAGCAACATATTGCGAAAACGGCAACCTAAGGCACAATTTCTACCTTGCTCATCATCCCAGTGCACCCATTTTCTCACTTTCAGAAGCTACTAACTCTCAGAAGACTGGACACATAATTTATTCAAGAAATACTCCACAAATATCCAAATTCAAAGAGCAAAATCCAACTTTAAGATAGTATCATTAGAGATCTGATTTTCTTAATTCTAACTGTAATTCACACAATTTGGGATTTTGGTCATCTAAATACATATTTACTGTTTGTGTTTAAGAAGCCACTGAACCTCTGCTGCTTGGAATGTTTTGTATGATTTCGGCTCAGAAATCTTTTTTACATTCTTGAATGGTCAGTTCCATAATCTCTGCCTCCAGTGGTATCCCAAAACTTCTGTAATAAAACAAAACGGGTCCGAGAATGGTGGCTAATGCCTGCAATCCCTGGGAGGCCGAGGCGGGCGGATTACCTGAGGTCAGGAGTTCGAGACCAGCCTGACCAACATGGAGAAATCCCGTCTCTACTAAAAATACAAAATTAGCTGGGCATGGTGGTGCATGCCTGTAATCCCAGCTACTCGGGAGGCTGAGGCAGGAGAATCACTAGAACCCGGGGGGCAGAGGTTGCAGTGAGCCAAGATTGCACAATTGCACTCCAGCCTGAGTGACAGAGAGAGACCCTGTTTCAAAATAAATACATACATACATACATAAACAAACAGAATGGATTTTTTTCCCTCTTTTCAGTTATTTCAACACCTGAGGTGGTTACCAGCAGATCCTTTCACTACTCACACAATATTATAAATTCACATATATTCAATGATTCTAATTTTCAAGCATTTCTTCAAAGGAATACTGAGGATACTTTCAGATAAGCCTATTTCAAATTAATTCATGCCTACTAATTCTGAAATTTGAGTTGAAGTTTCTTAGTTCTGTATTACTTCATGGATATGACAATCATAATCAGTTTCTGCATACAAAGTATGGGCAATTTAGAGATCTAAAATTAGTGTGAGCAAATTATTTAAATGAATGCTGCATAAGAGAGAGATTAATCAGGTCACACAAATGGCTGGAGCATCCCAAATCTGAGTTCTCACTTATTTTCTTCTACCCTAGCAATCTAACCAAAGGTAGCAAAGATTTTATTTTGTGAGCTTATAGGAAGTACAGCATTTTGTAATTTTTTTAACCCATAATGATTGGGCATCCATAGTGGAATTTAAGCATTTTCGTCCATTTTTTTATTGAAAATTTTTCAAAAGGA
Source organism: Colobus angolensis palliatus (assembly GCF_000951035.1). Lineage (NCBI taxonomy): Eukaryota > Metazoa > Chordata > Mammalia > Primates > Cercopithecidae > Colobus > Colobus angolensis. The sequence goes on along the minus strand of NW_012114722.1, from coordinate 4,159,282 downwards.
CTGTCTGTTAAGTTTAACACACATACAATGGACAATAAATAAATATTGCTGATAAATAAGCACATGAACTAGCTGACTTTACCCTTATTAGATGTCATTTTAGTCCAGCAAAACTGAGGCAGTTTTCAAGTTTGCCATTTAGTTTCAGCTATTTTTTACAAAAGGGAAAACTTATGAAAATGTTTACGTTTCCTAAAAATATAAGAAAAAACATCTAAACACAACCCCATAAACATATATGTTATTTATGTATAATTTCTATTTTCATTTTGTTTAATACTATATTATAAAACAGAATTGCCTTTGTTGACAAAGTTGACTAACTGAATTTTGAATGGGTGTTAGCTTCTGACTTAGTAACATTTTCACATTTAAACTTTCAAAAAACATCTTCTTATAATGTCTAGAATAACTAAAAAAAAAATTATAAAATGAATTTTTGAGTTCTAAACCCAATAGCGTGTAGTACTCATATTTTGGATACTTATTTGTTGAATTAATCAAGCTTTCCTCTTCCACATTCCAAGGAAAATTGCTAGTACTTTGTGGGGAAAATGGTTATAGCTCATATTCTCTGCTGTTACACAAACTACTAAATCTATATAAGGTTATGACTACATCTTAGGCAAGAAAATATAGATCTTTCCATCGTTTCCATAAGGAAAGCCAAGATCTGATGAGGCAGTGGACAAATTGTATGCCAGAAAACTTGTAGATGAACTATAAAAAGAAAATTTCAGGATCTAATTTGGCAGATCACCTAGTAGGCATTGGAGGATGGGAGGCATGCTGATTTGCAACACTAGCTAGGGTTAGAGAGCCTGTTCCTATGTAGCAACTCTTCAAGCCTCAGCACTAGGGTATCTTCCACCTCCCTTTTTAAAAAATATGCCATGACTAAAGCCAATAAGACACTCAGAGAATCTAGAAATAAATGTTACATTATTAATGCATTTGGTATTATTATACAGATTTGAGATAAAACAAAAAGTGAGTCAGAATTTAATATAGGGTATTTACATAAGAGAGCTATATTTGTGAGCAAGCACATTGCCACCACATTCTGCATTTAGCTTTCTGGTGCCTAAGACACATTTAAGATCACGAATGGGCTTCTCCTCTGGAAAATCATTTTCAAGGTCTTTCATCTTTATCAGGTAGCATTATTTCCACCTTTATAACATGGCTTGTATGAACACTAGATGACATATGCTACTCAAATAGGCTTTAGATCTTTGGAATCTAGACAAATAGGAGCTTGATTACTCCTTGGTGGTTTTTAATTTTGTGCAACCAATTTTGTGTGTGCCTTTCCAGAACAATTCTTGCCTGCTTCCTTTTTTTTTTTTTTTTTTTGGTTTTCCTTCTTTTCCTTCCATTTTTTGCCCTCTACCTTTCTTTTTATAGCAAGTGAAAGACTCAATAAGGAAGAGAATAGTGAGAGAAAGACCATTTTTGTCCAATTTCAACCTCTGGACTCAGGTATACTTCCCCATGACCAACTACTTTAGCACTAATTAATGCTTTACCTTCTTGGTAAATGTTGAGATAAAAACTGTCCTCAGTTTTTATCTCAACAAAATGTCATCAGCTCCTCCATGAGATAAACTGTAGTATGAACTTCTCAGCTACTATTAGCTTAGAGAAGGAGAGACTGTATCCCCCAAACGGACTCTTGCATATACAAAACTAAACAGCATAGAAATATCTTGTGTTTAGTTTTAATATTTATGGAATACCAAAGTATTCCTTCCTTTCTTAGAGCTACCTTGTTATTAACATTCTTCTCCACTATCTCCAGGTGACTGATTGTATGTCACTTTTTTATGGCATAATCCCCTTTTGATGGCTAATTTTATGTGTCAATATGACTGTACCAAAAGGTGCTCAGATTAAAAATTACTTCTGAGAGTGTCTTTGTGAGGGTTTTCTGGATGAGATTAGTATTTGGATCATGGACTCAGTAAGGTGTATTGCTCTCTCCAATGTAGGTGGGTGTCATCAAATCCATTGGGGGCCTGAATAGAACACGAAAGCAGAAGAATGGGGAATTCTCCCCCTTTGTGCGTCCTGCCTACCTACTTCAGCTGAAACATAGGTCTTTCCCTGCCCTTAGACTAGGATTTACACCATCAGCTCTTCTGATTCTAAGACTTTCAGAGTCAGTGTGGAATTACAGCATAGGCTTTCCTGCTGCCCAGATTGCAGACAGCAGATCATGGGACTTCTGAGCCTCAGCCTCCACAATCACAAGTCAATTCCTCTTAATGAATCTCTTTCTACATATATATCCTGCTGCTTCTGTTTCTCTAGAGAAACTTGATTAATACACCCCTCCCAGCACTTCCAGAAACATTCACTATTTAGCACATATTGTGCTATGTGCGCCTACTCAGCAAACATTTTTTTTTTTTTTTGAAACAGAGTCTCACTGTATTGCCCAGGGTGGAGTGCAGTTGTGCCATCCTGGCTCACTGCAACCTCTGCCTCCAGCGTTCAAGTGACCCTCAGCCCCCTGAGTAGCTGGGACTACAGGCATGAGCCACCACGCCCAGATAATTTTTGTATTTTTAGTAGAGATGAGGTTTCACCATGTTGGCCGGACTGGTCGAACTCCTGACCTCAAGTGATCCACCTGCCTTGGCCTCCCAAAGTGTTGGGATTACAGGTGTCAGCCACTGCGCCAGGCCAGCGAACACTTAATACAAACTTATAGAAATGATATTTAATTGACAGAGAGTATGTATGTCGAGGAATAAAATTACAGTTTTAAATATGAATGGTAAGAGCCTTGTGAAATCTCATTTTCATCTGTATACATGACAAATAAACAACCAATGTCATGGAGACCAAATAAGCACCAGTGAGCTGACCAGGAGTGAGGGCTTTGGTAGGAAATGGAACCTTCAGTGTTAAAATCAAGGAAGTGCCCAGCAAACCAGAATGGCTGGCCATTCGAATAGAGTGAATGAAACTACTGTCAAGAAAATCAAAACCTCTAGTGTGCTTTCTGCTGGAATGTACTTTTACCAGTAAACTTGAAATCACTGATAATTTCCTCTCTTATTACAATATTGTCTCCTACTAGTGCTACCATTTTCTTCAGAAAGCCAGCATTTTGTATTCTCTAGTCTTCTTATTATTGTGGTTGCTATTTTGACTGAGAAGATACTCATTTCCTTTGGAAGTATCACCATAAAGACACTCTGTGAACTATTTTAATCATAGTTTTTGGTTTTGGTTTTGTTTTGAGACAGGTTCTCACTCTGTCACCAAGGCTGGATTGCTGCAGCCTTGACCTCCCAGGTCAAGCAATCCTTCCACTTTGGCCTCCCGAGTAACTGTGACTATAGGCACATGCCACTATGCCTGGCTAATTTTTGTATTTTTTGTAGAGATGGGGTTTCGCCATGTTGCCCAGGCTGGTCTTGAAGTTCTGAGCTAAAGTGATTCTACAGTTATTAAAAGTAACTCACAGATTTTATTCCATGATAGTTCCTAGCATCATGATGTTACTATTGGATGGAAATAGCTGGGATTTTGCTATATTATGACACTTGCACATTCATTACATTTATCTTGCCATCACAGTAACAACTGTCATTCCCATTTTTCTGATGGAAAAATAAAGGCTAGTGAAATCAACTGACTAGCACAGGTTGTAGAACTAGTCACCAGTTAAACCTACTGTCTATGACGGCCTTGAATTTCCATAGTAATAATAACTCTCCACTTTCCAGCCTATTAAATAGGTCTAATGTCCATGGACACAGAAGAAATCTGACTTAAAGTTTGTAGACCAAAAGATCTACTGAAAAGCATTTTTTCAGGTCTGTCTTACATGCATCTCTGATAGCTTCATGATTGACTTTTCTAATTACTCTCATGAGATCACAAAATCCAACTCTCTGACAGACTGCTATTGAGTTTCCTTTATTTTTATCTTGGATATGCTATTTGCGTTTTAAATTTTCATGGTAAGCATTATTGAGAAAGTAGATTATTCATAATATTTCAAAAGAAAGCTACATTCAAAAGCCTGAGAGTTGAGGGGGGAAAAAGGGCAGTTCTGATTTTGTTTTTTAACTTAAAGTACCCATGATAGAAGGTTGAATTTCAGGGCACCAGACCACACTACTTTTCTTCAAAATAGAAGTTGAAGTCCTCTTTACTTTTTTCTATTTGCCATGCATGAATAATTAAAAAAAAAAAAATCTGTGCCCACAACCCATAATTCACTTTAGTGGAAGAAATTTCTTGGGAATTATATTCTAGAAATGGCTGTAGTCTGGCAATTCTAGAATACTAAAATAAACAAGTCATTTCAAAGAAATTTTCCTAATAAAATATTTTCCCTTTGAAGGATAGCTCTGCTTTAGTCAAATTCACATAATGAAGGGAAAATAAAAGCCTAAAGCTAATTCTGTAGGAATATATGAATACATGCAAGCATTGGTACAAATTAATGGTATCAAGTTACAAACGCAAGCAGTTTATTGGGCAGAATATCTGAAAAGTCAAAATATACACGGAGGCAACTGTTACAAATGTAAGGAAAAAATAACAGAACAAAGATCATTGAAAGATTTATAGTTCAGCTTTAAATGCCTGTAAGCAAGTTTTTGTTTGAATTCGGTTCAGCCTAGATGATTCCAAAATGGGAATTCACTGAACCCTAACTTGCAAAGAGAACTGACAGCAAGTGAGGTACACTTCACTCCAGCTGGTTAGAGCTGATGTCACCTTCATGGATTTATGGTACTATGGGCGATGTGTATATCTGTCTATGTATACATGCTCCCTCCAGTACTAGAGAAAATGAGTTTCAGGACTATAGATTTTGAATCTACAGTTATAATGTATACATTACTAACAACCTTAAACTCTAAATTTTATTTCTTATGCATGTCTGGCTCAGGTTTACATAACAGAACTATCCAACTTTTGTTGGATACAAGAATTTCTCTAAAAATTCTCATCATGTGCCTCTTTATATAACATTGTTGTATTAGGATTTGCAAACTAAGTAGCTCAAACCGGTGTCCTATTATCCTGTAACTCTAAAAGTACAACAACAAAACATGACTTACCCTAATTTATAAACCAATGATTGCCACTTGCATAGACAGCCTTTGATAAACTGAATAAGATAAATAGCTATTTAAACATATAACTCAACACCATTGTTATATTTTATGATCAGTTTAAGAGGGAATGATATCACAATCACTTGTGAAGCAGTGTTATAAAATCATTAAAGCTATTAAGTTCTAACATCCCTAAAAAAATTGCTTTATTAAAATAGATTGATGAACTATATCATGTCATGTCTAGATAGCACCATTCTACATTTAAGATATCCAAAAAAATCATACAGCTGAAAAAATACATTAAAACAAAATAAATATATAATTTCCATTTGATTATTATAGTAATCTATCATATCAAAATCTTAATGTAGTATTTTTTTGTCAAAGTATGGTTCTTGCTATAATTCAAAGACCACAGCTGAGACAATAAAAGACCCTTCATGTTTCACATATATTTTCTGTCATCCACTAAGAACATCAATTTTTTTTAGGTTTACCTATATGTTTGGAGTAGAAGAGAGCAAAGTGGTATTATTAAAGTTGTAAAACTTTATGACAAGGTTTGACAATTTTAGCACAATACTGAGAATTATTTCTTGGTTCTCTTTAGCATTGTTTGTATATCTCTTAACTGTTAATGATGCATACTAAACTACTATAGATGAAATATGATGATTCTGCTTTAAAATATTCCAGCCAAAAAGAATGGGTGGAATAGATAAATCAAGATGGGAAAAGTGTTCCTAATTGTGGAAACTGGGTGATAGTTACATGGAGTTGATTGTATTATTCTCTGTGCTTTTGCGTGTATGTGAAAATTTCCATGCCTTATTCCATTCCTGCTGCTATATCAAAATACCACAGATTGAGTAATTTTTATAGAACAGATATTTATTTCTCACAGTTCTGGAGGCTTAGAAGTCCAAGATAAAAGCATCAGCAGAATCAGTGTCTGGTGAACACTCATTCTCTACTTCCAAGATGGCACCTTGTTGCTACATCCTTACATGGGAGGAAGGCAGAAGGACAACAGGGACCAATGCTGTGTGACGCCTCTTTTAAAAGGCATTAATCCCATTCAAGAGGACAGAGCCCTTAGGACCTACTTACCTCTTAATATTATCACACTGGTATTTAAGTTTCAACATATGAATTTTGGAGGGACACATAAATTCAAACCATAGGACTCAGCCTGTTTTCTGTTGCTATAACTGAATCCCTGAGACTGGGTAATTTTTAAAGCAAAGAAATGTATTTCTTACCGTTCTGGAGGCTGAGAATTCCAAGGTCTAGGGGCCACATCTACTGAAAGTTTTCTTACTGGTGGGACTCTCTGCAGAGATCGAAGACAGCACAAGGCAGCACAAGAGAGAACCAAACGGGCTTGTACAGCAAAGTCATTCTCGTGATAACCAATCCATTCTCATAACAACCTGGTAATTAGTTAACCCATTCATCCATTCATCCACCAATCTCTTAATCTATTCTGGAGGGCAAAGCCCTCATGACCCAATCACCAATTAAAGGCCTCACTTCTTAATACTGTTTCATTGGGAATTGAGTTTCTTTTTTGTTTTGTTTGTTTGTTTGTTTGAGATGGAGTCTTGCTCTGTGGCCCAGGCTGGAGTGCAGTGGCACGATCTCAGCTCACTGCAACCTCCACCTCCCGGGTTCAAGTAATTCTCCTGCCTCAGCCTCCCAAGTAGCTGGGACTACAGAAATGCATCACCAAGCCCAGCTAATTTTTGTATTTTTTGTAGATATAGGGATTCACCATGTTGGCCAGGCTAGTTTTGAACTCCTAACCTCAAGTGATCCGCCCTCCTAGGGCTTCCAAAATGCTGGGATTACAGACATGAGCCAACGTGTACAGTCAAAGATTAAGTTTCAACATGAGTATTGGAGGGGGCAAACATTCAACCATAGCACCAAAGTATTAAATTAAAAAAAATTTTAATCTCAATTCATCCTATCTTCGCAGGATTCACTTTAGTAAATATGATTCAATGATGTATATGAACTTCATGTACCAATATTTTTTATTCTTTTCTAAATCCAAACATGAAAGAAAATTTACCTGTAAATGATTATTCTACCACCTATACATAGCTGCTTAAAATAGTTTGAAATCAGCAAGATTTTTGGGAGATCTATTCTTGAAGTGATGTAACTAGTGGCTTTATTGTCTCAAAAGTGGTAGAAAAATTTAAGGAACAAATTTAGTCGTTATTTCCCTGATATGAATCAATGAGAATCCTTAATCCAAAAAGCTGAAATTCAAAATGCTCCGAAATCCAAAACTTTTGAGCACCAACATGACATCACAAGTGGAAAATTCCATACCTGACCTCATGTGACAGGTCAAAGTCAAAACACAGTCAAAACTTTGTTTGTTTGACAAAATTATTTAAAACATTGTATCAAAATACCTTCAGGCTATGTGTATAAGGTGTATATGAAACGCAAATTTTACACTCTGTTGGGTCTCATCCACAGGATATCGCTATGTATCTGCAAACAGATATACATATCTATGTATATGCAAACATTCCAAAATCTGGAAAGATCTGGAAACAGAAACACTTCTGATCTCAAGCGTTTAGGATAAGGGATACTTAACTTGTTTTTATTCAAGAAACATACTAGGGGCTGTAGAAAACAATAAAATAGACAAGACATTGGCCCAACTGTCAAAAAGTTAACAGATCAGCAGACAACATAACATTAGCACATAGCAAACAGCAAACAACAAACAAATGGCTGAAAGCTGAACTGCATGTTTCTGGCAGTAATTATAAAGTAATTTATCAAAGTGAGAGTTTTCTGAAAGTCTCATATAAGAGATGGGATTAGAAATGGTCTTTTAAAAATGGATAAACTTTGGGCAAGCTGGAAAAAACATCACGTTGCATGCAGAGAGTTCAGCGCAAACAAAGATATACAAAAAACATGAGTTCACATGGTATGTATATACTAAAGAGAGAATTGAGCCCAGAGCAAGGGCATACATTAAGGAATAATGATGACAACAGTAATAATAATAGCAAACCCTTACTGTGCACCAAACACTATTCTAACTGTTCTCTATATATTTATCCTTAAGAGTTATATGTTGTTAGTGAGAACCCAACATTGCAAATGAAGAAACTAAAGCACGTTGAGGTTAAGTAACTTGACAAAGATCACAGACTTAATAATGGTAGAGCAAGGCTTTGAACCCAGACAGTCTAGATCTAGAACACATGTGCTGATTTCCATGGGATACTGCCTGCCCAGTGGGACTTGATAGGTAGTTTGGGAGCAGATGATGAAAGTCAGACAGGACTTTCTACTTGATACAGACTAACCATATTGTTTTCTTAACAGACAGATAACACGGCACGAAATGCAGTCTCTGATACTAAAGTGGACTTCATTCCCATCTTTACTTCAAATGACCACTACCTTTATGGACTGTCCAAAATTGCACAGTCTAGAAGCTGAGAGCTAACTTTTGCTCTGTTAAGTCAAAGAATCAGAAAACTGTGGCACTAAGTTTAAGCAACTTGGCTGGAAACACATAACTTTGTGTTGGATCAGAGAACTAAAAGTCAAAAAATTCTTGGTTTCAATCCTAGACTTCACAAACTAGTGCACACCTCTTCTCTCAGAACTATAATATAATTCTAGAGGCTGAAAATGGCAGTGCATTTAACTGGATCTCAGCCATCTGTCTCACATCTAATGACACAATGTGGTAACTATTACACAATAATTCACAGCCTGTTGTGTTTTATTGTACTTCAAGCAGATAAAAATAAATAGTGCAGATATTTTTAATAATCCTTTCCATTATTGTTCAGCTCGGTACACAAACCCCACTGTTTATCCAACTCTTAGATTAAATCTTAAAACACAGAATAAAGTTATAGAATCTAAGATTGTAGGTGGCTCAAGCCTGTAATCCCAGCACTTTGGGAGGCCGAGACAGGCGGATCACGAGGTCAGGAGATCGAGACCATCCTGGCTAACACAGTGAAACCCCGTCTCTACTAAAAATACAAAAAACTAGCCGGGCGAGGTGGTGGGCGCCTATAGTCCCAGCTACTCCGGAGGCTGAGGCAGGAGAATGGCGTAAACCCGGGAGGCGGAGCTTGCAGTGAGCTGAGATCCGGCCACTGCACTCCAGCCCGGGCGACAGAGCAAGACTCCGTCTCCAAAAAAAAAAAAAAAAAAAAATCTAAGATTGTAATTATTCATGGTCTCCTCTTTTCATACTTTTGCTATTACCGCTAACCTTCACATCTGACTAGTTCTTAGGCTTGTTGCTGACTAAGTTTGATTATTTTCACTACTTTTGTTATATACTAGAAATATTAAGTTAGCTTCCGAAATACCTCCACTTTAAGTCCAGAATTAACTATGCGGGAGTACAAAACATTTGTATTGTCATACCAGAACTATTTTCTTGAACTCAGATGACAAACCATGTTGGTTTGCCCAAAACTTTCCTGGTTCAGGCACTGAAAATACTGCATTCCAGGAAAAGACCTCAGTTCTGGGCAAACAAGGAGAGATGGTCACCCTAGTGTCTGGTACAGCTTCTAAACTGTTAGAGAAAAACCTGTGTGCCTTTCTCTATATAACTGTTTGTGTGCCCACACACAAAAACACTAAACATGTGTAAGTGACAAAAAAAATTAAGACCTGAATAAAAAGCAGAAGTCTTGGCCAGCCTCCTGGAGAGACATTTATTCTCAGAATGAGAAGTACTCCTTCCACTTAGAACAGAAGTGAGCCTTTGCCCTAAACCCTTGTTAATATACAAGGATAAAAGTAAAAACACTTCCTAGTAACTCCTCAAGTTGCAGTAATGCTGCTAATACACTGTGTTGCGAACTTAGGTTACCACTTTATCTGAAAATCTAACTCACTCTTAATTAAAACTAATTGCACACATAGAATTTCTATATTGTAGTGCACTGGCCTGTGACACAGTTTTCAGGAGCTACAATAGTTTAGAAATTTTTTATTTTAAAGCAGCAGAAATCCCAGTATTAATATTAAAGAAAAATGACTCACATTAACTGTTGAGGTATTCTTTGCAAAAGCCATAATTTTACTTGAAAGCAAGGAAGTAGAAAAAGGGGAAGCTGATATTTTAGTAAAATACCTTCTCTTAAGATCCTTGCTAAGAGGGTGGGCATTATTGCTCAACATACACTGTAGTCTCAAAAACACTTGAGCAAGGATCTAAAAGCAAGAGTTCCTCTTCAGAAAACTTTGAGAAAAACTTCTTCCCTGTCACAGACCCTATATTTTAGGAACAGCCAGGGATAAAATAAATTTAAGTTAAAAACATTAAAAAGTATTTTGAACACACTTCCATTTTTATTTATCATTATTATTATTATTATTATACTTCAAGTTCTGGGATCCAAGTGCAGAATGTGCAGGTTTGTTACATAGGTATACATGTGCCATGGTGCTTTGCCGCACCCATCAACCCATCATCCACATTAGGTATTCCTCCAAATGCTATCCCTCTCCTTTGCCCCCCACCCCCCAACAGGCCCCAGTGCATGATGTTCCCCTTCCTAGGCCCATATGTTCTCATTGTTCAATTCCCACTTATGAGTGAGAACATGTGGTGTTTGGTTTTCTGTTCCTGTTAGTTTGCTGAGAATGATGGTGTCTAGTTTCATCCATGTCCCTGCAAAGGACATGAATTTATTATTTTTTATGGCTGCATAGTATACCATGGTATATATGTGCCGCATTTTCTTTATTCAATCTAACATTGATGGGCATTTGGGTTGGTTCCAAGTCTTTGCTATTGTGAATAGTGCTGCAGTAAACATATGTGTGCATGTGTCTGTATAGCAGAATGATTTCTAATCCTTTGGGCATATACCGAGTAATGGTATTGCTGGATCAAATGGTATTTCTGGTTCTAGATCCTTGAGGAATCACCACACTGTCTTCTACAGTGGTTGAACTAATTTACACTCCCACCAACAGTGTAAAAGCATACCTATTTCCCCACATCCTCTTCAGCATCTGTTGTTTCCTGACTTTTTAATGATCGCCATTCTAACTGGAACAAGATGGTATCTCACTGTGGTTTCGATTTGCATTTCTCTAATGAGCAGTGGTGCTGAACTTTTTTTCATATGTTTGTTGGCCACATAATGTCTTCTTTTGAAAAGTGTCTGTTCCTATCTTTCACCCACTTTTTGATGCGGTTATTTGGTTTTTTCCTGTAAATTTAAGTTCCTTGTAGATTCTGGACATTAGCCCTTTGTCAGATGGATAGATTGCAAAAGTTTTCTCCCATTCTGTAGGTTGCCTGTTCACTCTGATGATAGTTTCTTTTGCTGTGCAGAAGCTCTTTAGTTTAATTAGATCCGATTTGTCAATTTTGGCTTTTGTTGTCATAGTTTTTGGTGTTTTAGTCATGAAGTATTTGCCTGTGCCTATGTCCTGAATGGTATTGCCTAGGTTTTCTTCTACAGTTTTTATGGCTTTAGGTCTTACATTTAAGTCTTTAATCCATCTTGAGTTAATTTTTGTATAAGGTGTAAGGAAGGGGTCCAGTTTCAGTTTTCTGCATATGGCTAGCCAGTTTTCCCAATACCATTTATTAAATAGGGAATCTTTTCCCCATTGCTTGTTTTTGCCAGGTTTGTCAAAGAGCAGACGGTTGTAGATGTGTGGTGTTATTTCTGAGAACTCTGTTCTCTTCCATTGGTCTATATATCTCTTTTGGTACCAGTACCATGCTGTTTAGGTTACTGTAGCCTTGTAGTATATTTTGAAGTCAGGTAGTGTGATGCCTCCAGCTTTGTTCTTTTTGCTTAGGATTGTCTTAGCTATACCAGCTCTTTTTTGGTTCCATATAAAATTTAAAGTAGTTTTTTCCAATTCTGTGAAGAAAGTCAATGGTACCTTGATGGGGATGGCATTGAATCTATAAATTACTTTGGGCAGTATGGCCATTTTCACAATATTGATTCTTCCTATTCATGAGCATGGAATGTTTTTCCATTTGTTTGTGTCCTCTCTTATTTCTTTGAGCAGTGCTTTGTACTTCTTTCTGAAGAGGTCCTTCACATCCCTTGTAAGTTTTATTCCTAGGTATATTATTCTCTTTGTAGCAATTGTGAATCAGAGTTCACTCATGATTTGGCTCTCTGTTTGTTTATTATTGGTGTATAGGAATGCTTGTGATTTCTGCCCATTGATTTTGTATCCAGAGACTTTGTTGAAGTTGCTTATCAGCTTACGGAGTTTGGGGGCTGAGACGATGGGGTTTTCTAAATATACAATCATGTCATCTGCAAACAGTGATAATTTGACTTTCTGTCTTCCTATTTGAATACCTTTTATTTCTCTTGCCTGATTGCCCTGGCCAGAACTTCCAATACTATGTTAAATAGGAGTAGTGAGAAAGGGCATACTTGTCTTGTTCCAGGTTTCAAAGGGAATGCTTCCAGCTTTTGCCCATGTAGTATGATATTGGCTGTGGGTTTGTCATAAACAGTTCTTATTATTTTGAGATATCTTCCATCGATATGTAGCTTATTTAGTGTTTTTAGCATGAAGGGGTGCTGAATTATATTGAAGGCCTTTTCTGCATTTATGGAGATAATCATGTGGTTTTTGTCATTGGTTCTCTTTATGTGATGGATTGTGTTTATTGATTTGCATATGTTGAACCAGCCTTGCCTTTCAGGGATAAAGCTGACTTGATCGTGGTGGATAAGTGTTTTGAAGTGCTGCTGGACTCGATTTGCCAATATCCGTGATGGACATCGATACAAAAATCCTCAATAAAATTTGCATTTGTATTTTATTGAGGATTTTTGTATCGATGTTCATCACGGATATTGGCCTGAATTTTTCTTTTTTTGTTGTGTCTCTGCCAGGTTTTGGTATCAGTATGATGCTGGCCTCATAAAATGAGTTAGGGAAGAGTCCCTCTTTTTCTATTGTTTGGAATAATTTCAGAAGGAGTGGTACCAGCTCCTCTTTGTACCTCTGCTAGAATTCCACTGTGAATCTGTCTGGTCCTGGGCTTTTTTTTTCTTTGGTAGGCTATTAATTACTGCCTCAATTTCAGAACCTGTTATTGGTCTATTCAGGGATTCAACTTCTTCCTGGTTTGGTCTTGGGAGGGTGTATGTGTCTAGGAATGTATCCATTTCTTCTACATGCTCTAGTTTATTTACATAGAGATGTTTATAGTATTATCTGGAGGTAGTTTATATTTCCGGGAGATCTGTAGTGATATTCCCTTTATCATTTTTTATTGTGTCTATTTGATTCTTCTGTCTTTTCTTCTTTATTAGTCTTGCTAGTGGTCTATTTTGTGAATCTTTTCAAAAAACCAGCTCCTGGATTCACTCATTTTTTGCAGGGTTTTTCATGTCTCTATCTTCTCAGTTCTGCTCTAATGTTAGTTATTTCTTGTCTTCTGCTAGCTTTTGAATTTGTTTGCTCTTGTTTCTCTAGTGCTTTTAATCGTGATGTTAGAGTGTCAATTTTAGATCTTTCCTGCTTTCTTCTGTGGGCATTTAGTGCTATAAATTTCCCTCTACACACTGCTTTAAATGTGTCCCAGAGATTCTGGTACTTTTTGTCTTTGTTTTCATTGGTGTCAAAGAACTCATTTATTTCTGTCTTAATTTCGTTATTCTCCTAGTAGTCATTCAGGAGCAGGTTGTTCAGTTCCCATGCAGTTGTGTGGTTTTGAATGAGTTTCTTAATCTTGAGTTCTAATTTGATTGCACTGAGGTCTGAGAGACTGTTTGTTATGATCTCCGTTCTTTTGCATTTGCTGAGGAGTGTTTTATTTCCAATTATGTGGTTGATTTTAGAATATGTGCTATGTGGTGCTAAGAAGAATGTATATTCTGTTGATTTGAAGTTGAGAGTTGTGTAGATGTCTATTAGGTCCACTTGGTCCACAGCTGAGTTCAAGTCCTGAATATACTTGTTAATTTTCTGTCTCATTAATCTAATATTGACAGTGGGGTGTGACAGTCTCCCACTATTATTGTGTAGGAGTCTCTTTGTAGGTCTCTAAGAACTTGCTTTGTGAATCTGGGTGCTCCTGTATCGGGTGCATATATATTTAGGACAGTTAGCTCTTCTTGTTTCACTGATCCCTTTACCATTATGTAATGCCCTTCTTTGTCTTTTTTGATCTTTGTTGGTTTAAAGTCTGTTTTATCAGACAACAGGATTGCAACCCCTGCCTTTTTTCTTTCTTTCTTTCTGTTTTTGCTTTCCATTTGCTTAGTAAATCTTCATCCTTCCCTGTATTTTGAGCCTACGTGTGTTTTTGCACATGAGATGGGTCTCCTTGTGTCTGGAATTGGTGGGTTCTTGGTCTTGCTGACTTCAAGAATGAAGCCACGGACCCTCGCGGTGAGTGTTACAGTTCTTAAAGACGGTGTGTCCAGGGTTTGTTCCTTCAGACGTTCAGATGTGTCTGGAGCTTCTTCCTTCTGGTAGGTTCGTGGTCTCGCTGACAGGAGTGAAGCTGCAAACCTTCACGGTGAACGTTACAGCTCATAAAGGCAGCGTGGACCCAAAGAGTGAGCAGCAGCAAGATTTATTGCAAACAGCGAAAGAACAAAGCTTCCACAGTGTGGAAGGGGACCCAAGTGGGTTGCCACTGCTGGCTTGGGCAGCCTTCTTTTATTCCTGTATCTGACCCCACCCACATCCTACTGATTGGTCCATTTTACAGAGAGCTGATTGGTCTATTTTACAGAGAGCTGATTGGTCCATTTTGACAGAGTGCTGATTGGTGCGTTTACAATCCTTGAGCTAGGCACAAGAGTGCTAGACTGAAAAGTTCTCCAAGTCCCCACTAGGTTAGCTAGACACAGAGTTAGCTAGATATAGAGTACCAATTGGTGTATTTACAAACCTTGAGCTAGACGCAGAGTACTGATTGGTGTATTTACAAACCTTGAGCTAGACACAGAGTGCTGATTGGTACATTTACAATCCTTGAGCTAGACCCAGAGTGCTACACAGAAAAGTTCTCCAAGTCCCCACTAGGTTAGTTAGATACAGAGTACCAATTGGTGTATTTACAAACCTTGAGCTAGACACAGAGTACTGATTGGTGTATTTGCAAACCCTGAGCTAGACACAGAGTGCTAATTGGTCCGTTTACAATCCTTGAGCTAGACAGAAAAGTTCACCAAGTCCCCACCAGACTCTGGAGGCCAGCTGGCCTCACCCAGTGGATTCCTCACCAGGGCTGCAGGCAGAGCTGCCTGCCAGTCCTGCGCCATGCATCCATACTCCTCAACCCTTGGGCGGTTGATAGGACCAGGCATCACAGAGCAGGGGGCAGCCCCCATCAGGGAGGCTTGGGCCCCGCTGGAGCCCACGGGGGAAGTAGGGGCTTGGGCATGGCGGGCTGCAGGTCCTGAGCCCTGCCCCTCAGGGAGGCAGCTGAGGCCCCACAAGAACTGGAGCAGGAGCACAGCACCGGTGGGCCGGCACCGCTGGGAGACCTGGCACAAACTCTGCAGCTGCTGGGCCGGGTGCCGACTGTGGGGGCCCACGGAGCTGCACCCGCACCCGCACCCGCGCCCGCACCCGGGGGAACTCATGCTGGCCCGCAAGTGCAGGGTGCAGCCCTGGTTCCCGCCTGCGCCTCTCCCTCCACACCTAAACGGACCAATTAGCACTCTGTGTCTAGCTCAGGGTTTGCAAATACACCAATCAGTACTCTGTGTCTAGCTCAAGGTTTGTAAATACACCAATTGGTACTCTGTATCTAAGAGGAGGGAGCCGGCTCCAGCCTCGGCCAGTCCAGAGAGGTGCTCCCAGTGCAGTGGCGGACTGAAGGGCTCCTCAAGCGCCACCAGAGTGGACGCCGAGGCCGAGGAGGCACCAAGAGCGTGGGCTGCTAGCACATTGTCACCTCTCATCCTGAATATAGCACACCAATGGGTCTTGACTCTTTATCCAATTTGCCCGTCTATGCCTTTTTATTGGGGACTTAGCCCACTTATATTTAAGGTTAATATTGTTATGTGTGAATTTGATCCTGTCATTATGATGCTGGCTGGTTGTTTTTCCCATTAGTTGATGCAGTTTCTTCACTGACCATAGTCGACGGTCTTTATATTTTGGGTCGTTTTTGCAGTGGCTGGTACTGGTTTTTCCTTTCCATATATAGTGCTTCCTTCAGGAATTCTTGTAAGGCAGGCCTGGTGGTGACAAAAACCCTCAGCATTTGCTTGTCTGTAAAGGATTTTATTTCTCCTCCATTTATGAAGCTTAGTTTGGTTGGATATGAAATTTGGGTTGAAAATTCTTTTCTTTAAGAATGTTGAATATTGACTCTCACTCTCTTCTGGCTTGTAGGGTTTCTGCAGTGAGATCCACTGTTAGTCTGATGGGCTTCCCTTTGTGGGTAAGCCCACCTTTCTCTCTGGCTGCCCTTAACAGTTTTTCCTTCATTTCAACCTTGGTGAATCTGACAATTATGTGTCTTGGGGTGCTCTTCTCAAGGAGCATCTTTGTGGTGTTCTCCGTGTTTCCTGAATTTTAATGTTGGCCTGTCTTGCTAGGTTGGGGAAGTTCTCCTGGATTATATCCTGAAATGTATTTTCCAACTTGGTTCCTTTCTCCCCACCACTTTCAGGTACACCAATCAAACGTAGGTTTGGTCTTTTCACATAGTCCCATATTTCTTGGAGGCTTTGTTTGTTCCTTTTTATTTTTCTTTCTCTAATCTTGTCTTCTCTCTTTATTTCATTAAGTTGATCTTCAATCTCTGATATCCTTTGTTCTGCTTGATTGATTCGGCTATTGATACTTGTGTATGCTTCACAAAGTTCTCGTGCTGTGGTTTTCAGCTCCATCAGGTCATTTATGTTCTTTTCTAAACTAGTTATTATAGTTAGCAATTCCTCTAACCTTTTATCAAGGTTCTTAGTTTCATGCATTGGGTTATAACATGCTCCTTTAGCTTGGAGGAGTTTGTTATTACCCACCTTCTGAAGCCTACTTCTGTCAATGCATCAAACTTATTCTCCATCCAGTTTTGTTCCCTTGCTGGCCAGGTGTTGTGATCCTCTGAAGGAGAAGAGGCATTCTGGTTTTTGTAATTTTCAGCCTTTTTGTGCTGGTTTTTCCTCACCTCCATGGATTTATCTACCTTTGGTCTTTGCTGTTGGTGACCTTCGGATGGAGTTTTTACATGGTCATACTTTTTGTTGATGTTGATGCTATTTGTTTCTTTTTGTTAGTTTTCCTTCTAACAATCAGGCCCCTCTTCTGTAGGTCTGCTAGAGTTTTCTGGGGTTCCACTCCAGACCCTGTTTGCCTGGGTATCACCAGCGGAGGCTGCAGAACAGCAAAGATTTCTGCCTGCTCCTTCCTCTGGAAGTTTCGTCCCAGAGAGGCACCTGCTAGATACCAGCCGGTGCTTTCCTGTATGATGTGTCTGTCCACCCCTGCTGGGAGGTATCTCCTTGTCAGGAGGCACAGGGTTCAGGGACCCACTTGAGGAGGCAGTCTGTCCCTTAATAGAGCTCCAGCACTGTGCTGGGAGATCCACTGCTCTCTTCTTAGCCAGCAGGCAGGAACATTTAAGGGCGCCCACAGCCCCCCATTCCCCCAGGTGCTCTGTCCCAGAGAGATGGGAGTTTTAGCTATAAGCCCTGACTGGTTCTGCTGCCTTTCTTTCAGAGTTGCCCTTCCCAGAGAGGAGGAATCTAGAGAGGCAGTCTGGCTATAGTGACTTTGCTGAGCTGCAGTGGGCTCCACCCAGTCTGAACTTTCAGGGGCTTTGTTTACATTGTGTGAGGAAAACTGCTTACTCAAACCTCAGTAATGGCAGACGCCCCTCCCCACACCAAGCTCAGGCACCCCTCCCCCCACCAAGCTCCAGCGTCTCAGGTTGACTTCAGACTGTGAAGTCTGACTGTGCTGGCAGCAAGAATTTCAAGCCAGTGGATCTTAGCTTGCTGGGCTCTTTGGGGGTGGGATCCACTGAGCAAGACCACTTGGCTCCCTGGCTTCAGCCCCCTTTCCAGGGCAGTGAATGGTTTTGTCTCGCTAGTGTTCCAAGTGCCACTGGAATATGAAAAAAGCTCCTGCAGTTAGCTTGATGTCTGCCTAAATGACCGCCCAGTTTTGTGCTTCAAACCCAGTGCCTAGGTGGTGTAGGCACCCTAGGGAATCTCCTGGTCTGCGGCGGGTTGTGAAGATCATGGGAAAGGCATAGTTATCTGAGCCGGATAGCACCATCCCTTACAGCATGGTCCCTCATGGCTTTTCTTGGCTAGAAAGGGGAGTTCCCTGATCCCTTGCGCTACCTGGGTGAGGCAACATTCCACCCTGCTTCCGCTTACCCCCCGGGAGCTGCACCACTGGAGCTGTTCCTATTCGGCCATCTTGCCCGGGAATAATCAACACTTCCCTTTTCTTTAAATAGAAGTTGTCTGGGAGACTGATAATAAAGAGAGATGTATAATTACATCTAATATACAATATGTGATTTTTCATTACAACTTCTTATTAATCCCCTAAGAAAGTCCCCAAAAAGCATCTTGAATGAAACAATATTATGCTAGTCATAACTAGATTTTAAATCAGAATTAATACTTTTATTTGCTGACTGTATTAATGGGAAAATGACAAGAATAGTTAGTATATTTCTAGAGGAAATCAAGCTGAGATAGAACATTTTATTATTACAGAATTTTATTCTAGAGCAAACACATTTGAGATTAAAAACTTAAATTATACATCACACTTTTGTAAATGTAAAACAGAAGATAGAGACAGAAAAGCTAGTTCGTTTCAGATTCACATGTCGAAATGGAGATTTTGTGTTTAATGTTGCTGAGGTTTTGTGATGAAGCCTTAAACGCACAGGTGTGACTATTTTAAGGCTCTACAGAATGTTAACTTTGGCACTTCATGTTAGCCAAAAGGCCAAGAAGTGATCAGAATGTTAACTTCTGTACATTCCCTTGGTAAAATTTCACTACAGATAAAATGAGAAAAACGGTTAAAAACAAAACCAAGCAAGCAAACAAAGAGAAAATCTAGGAAATATAAAAAAGAAGCCGGTGAAAAGTTACTTTGTTTTTGATGCATTGTCGTCTTCATGCATTTGCCAATGAAATATACTACTAATAGAACCTAATGCTCCCTTCTGGCATCCTAGACTCAAATTCCATGTGCAAGACTAGTGTTTGCTCCTCTTATTGCCAGCTACGGCCGTATTCTCTCTAGGGGGCCCTGTCCTCTGGCCCTTCATGGGCACCAGAATCGGGAAAAGAACTCATTGTGCTAACAATAGCAAGATAAAGGAAGACTGGTAAATACATGAGCTGCTGGATATGTGGCCTGGCTTTGTTATTTTCAGTATGTCACATCCACAGTTTTGTTTTCAATGGAAATGTGCTAACACTGAGTTGAAAGTTAGGGACCTGGGTTTTAAGTCATGGCTCTGACACTAACTGGCTCTATAATCTTAGGCAAGCTGTTTTACCTCTCAGGGTTTTGGACTAGAATAGTCACTAGGTGACCTCTATGAGCACCATTCAGAGACTTGAAGTCAAAGTCAAAAGCAAAGGCAATTGTTTGAACAATGTTATCTTAGATCAAATCACCCCAACTGATCCCAGATATGTGAGAGGCAGTGTAGAAAAGTACTTATTAATGTGCTTCTGGAACCAGACTTCCTCTTATTACCTTTGTGACCGGGGTCAAATTTCTATTCTGTGCCCTCATTTCCTTTTCTATAAAATGGGAATAATAACAGTATCTATCCCACAGGGTTATTATAAGGATTAACTGAAATTATCTATGAACAACCCTAAGAACACCATCTGTTTATTCCTAATACATGCAGGGAGAGGTAATGAATTAATGAAGCTAGGTATTTTCCAGTAGCAGGTGGGTTCAAGAGCACAAATGGAAGAATACGGCTTTTAAACAAAGAAGACACTTCCTCCTAAAGTGACACTATTTTACTCCACACTCACACCCCCAGTTATTTTCCAGCAAGGTGAATCACTAACTCTATCTAACATCAGAATCTCCTGGATGGCTTGTTACAACAAAGGTTGCTGGTCTCAGTCATATAGTTTCTGTCACTAGGTCTGGGATGGGGTAGAAAATTTGCATTTCCAACCAGTTTCCAAGTGTTGTCGACATTGGTGGCCCCGGAATCATACTTTGAGAACCACTGCGCTAAATAATATCTCCCTGATTTCTCGTAGTCAGAGAACTATCAGGACCTGCATAAATTGGGTGCCCGAGGACACCATCTCTTATTCCTTGACTCAACAGTACAGCTTGCTAGCCTGTGTGTGACTACCAACGTACCTGACCACACTTGGAGAACCACAGATCTAGTAAATCACACTATTTGTTCCCTTCCTCACTATGTTCCAGCCACAATGACTTTTTTCTGTTCTTAAAACCAGCTAAAGACTCTACCTCACAGTTCCTATAATTTCTAAATTTTACACTTCGAAATCTGCTCTCCTAGATCTTCACATGGCTGGCTCACCTCCTCTTTCAACGATCACCTCTTCTTTATAAGTATATATATTTATGAAGGAAAACAAGAAGAGGTATTACATTTTATTACTACAGAAATTCATTATGGAGAAAACATATTTGAGATTAGAAACTTTAATTATAAATCACATTTTTTATAAAAAGAACTCCCCAGTTCCAGCTTATCACCTTATTTTAGCTCCCTCATATCAATTATCCAATCTGTAAATATATCATTTTTTTTTCATAAATGTATTTGCTTGCTTGTTTTCTTCCCCCATAGAATGTAAACTCCACAAGGTTGGAAGTTCTTTTTTAAGTAACTCTATTCCAAACACCTAAAAGACCACTAGGAATATAGTAAGCATTCAATAAATATTTACCAAATGAATGAGTAAGTCAGAAAGGAGCCATTTGCGTCAGACTTAATATTACTGCTCCACGGAGAGCAAAAGTCTCTCTAGTTTTCATGCCTACCAAATTAGTAGAGATCCAGCTTTTCCTTCCAGAAGTAATACAATTTTAGTCTTCCTTAATCCTAGTTGTGTGAAGACTCTAAAAGGAAACCATAAAGGCAGTGTTGTTTTGTACTAATTATCTAAATATAAGTAAACCAGCTTCTCAGAGTGACCTAAAACAAAAAATATGCAGGGTTATGCCACTTGCACTGTTGCTTGTTAAGCCAAGAACAAAATGTTACAGAGTGGAATGAGTTCCATCCACTAAAGAAAACAAAGCTGGTTCACTATGTCTTCTTCAATAGTGATGCTGCTGACAGATTTTGTTGTTAACAGGTATTCAGTCTATACCCATTCATGGAAGGGAAGAGTTAACTCCTCTGGGTGAGAGGGAGGAACAGGTCTCATGGTCAACCTTACATTTCAGTTTCCTCTTAGAGATGCACAAAGCACATGGGAACAGAATGAAGGTTTTGAGAAGTCCTATATCAAAAAGCCTTTGAATTTGGTTAAGCCATGTTTCCCAAATTTTGACCCATCCATGTGAGCAAAACACTGTAGGAAAAGCAAGTTCATGGTCCACAGCATTGACTCGTATGTTTCTTTTGTTTAGTGACAAACTCTTAGTGGGACAGCTAACTAGTACACAAGTTCAGTGAGACTGTACAAGAATGTGAACCTTCAGTGAAGGAACAATAGGTCATTCATTTTACAAGGTACTTACCATTATCCAGGTTTCTAGAACAATATTCCAGCTCTTTAGCCGCCCCCTCCCCCTCCCGCTGCCGAATTGCCTAGGAACCTAATGTGTTTGAATTTCTTCATACCTAGTTTGCAGCTCTTCAATCACAGTCATTGGAGACAAGGAGTGGTTTCTAAAATTTCTGATAATTTAGCACAGCTTTAGAGGGACATGCATGGAGCCATGAAGAAGGAAGGCAGCCAAATCAGCTGTGTCACATTTGAGGTCAATGGGTGACAGATGTCACTGTCAGACACACAAACCGATCATTTGCCTGCTCTTTAGTTTTCCCAGAGAGGGACTTCTAATGAACCCACACGGACTTCAGAGAGTTTTCTCTTTGGAAAGGATCATGGTTTTTCTATAAAGAATGCCAAAAGAATTAATCTTTTGTCACTTATGTTTATTTCTCAAGAGGCTTTTAGTCATTGCTGGTCTAAGTGACAATAGTGCACAGGATACATTTACTTTTTTTTTTTTTTTCCAAGGGGAAGCCAGCCTTCAAAACAGTGACATCCTGGACATTTTCCAGAAAGAGAGATTACAAAACTCACACCTGTGGCACTAACAGACATCAGTGTCTCTCTAGTGGTTGCCTGCAACTTAACTCACCAGATAAACAGGAAAGGGATCTCTCAAGTCTTTATACATGTAGCCAGGACATTGGCTTTTAAATGATGAGTCAAGAAATACTAAATAGTACCTTTTATTAGGGGAACCTAGCTAAACTCTCAGAAAATTGTAAAGGTTATTTTGAGTGTTGTTGGCACCTGAGGCTTGAATTCTGGGAGTTTTGCAAATTCTGCTTGAAGCTAAAGAGACTCTTACTTCAGGTCGGCCAGTGTGGTTATACTGATGCATCTAAGGCTTTGTCTGTTTAGTCACACACTCAACAGGCTAAATTGATGGCTCATTCAAATGTCTGAGGGGACTAAGTCCTGCTGTGCTATGGCAACTTTAAATATTGATTCAGACACTTAACTCTTTCAAACTATTGTTTTCCATTAATGAATTTAATGTTATTTCCATATATAATAAACATTACATCTCTGATTATGAACAACAGCATCTCTATAAATCACCAAGTTCTCCTCGTTTATGGAAAGAAAGGTTACTAGGATGCTAGTTCCAATAACCAGAATAGCGTGTGTATTTAAACATAATTAAGATAGAAAAGTTCAGAGATCCAGGCGTGGACATTAGGTCTCATTCCCATTGTTTAACAAAGGATTACTGGCAATTGTCATGCAGAAGGAAGGCTGCTGCTGTGCTATGGTAAGTTCCCACAAGGAGTTGTGAGGGAAAATAACCAGAGGAAAGATAATGATGAGGGGAAATAAGATACAAAAACTATTATAAATGGGACGAGTAAGACTTGAAACACAGTGCATTTAAATTGGGCCTCAAAATATGGGTAGGAGTTCTGCCTCAAAACTAGGTAAAAGTGAGAGGTTGGATGGTCCTGGTAGAGAATATTATAAAAGCAACAGCAGTGGAAAAGGACAGATAGGAACACATGTGTGGGAGTGAGGAGTGGATGGGATGAGGGGTATATTAAATGTGTGTGTGTTTAGCTGAAACATAAGTACTAGCAAGGGAGTTGTTAGAGACAGGTAAAACTGAAATGATGAATTGGAGTCAAATCATGGAGGGCTCTGAATACTAGATTAAAGAGAGTTGGCAGACAATGAGGAGACACCAAAGGCTTTTGAGGAGGAGAGTGATATTCGTTTAATGAATTAGAAGATGTATCTGGTAGTGATGTGAAGGGCGATGGGAGTTTAATGAAGACTAAGGCAGGAAGACTACCTGGTTGTTGTTGCAGAGAAAACATTATAAAAAAAAATTGAAATGTAATCCCACAGCAATTAAAATAGAACCTGAACACCTAACATGCAAAATGTCACTATCACCTCTTCCTATTTAGTACCCTCTATGTAGATGACTTATGAAGACTTAAAGCAAAAACATAATGCTTTGCCAGGTTATTCTTTAGAATACAAGAGAGATCAATCACATTCATAAAAAGCACAATTTTATTTTATATGTCTTACTGCTTGGATCATCAATAACAGAGGGCATATAAAAAACCAAAATCAAGCATCTTTACTAGACTATGTAAAAGACACATGTGGTTATCTTCCAAACATAAAAAAAATTTTTCAGACTTCAAAGCTAGCATTCTTCTATGACTCAGGTCATGAATAAAAACAGAAAAATAGTCCTAAGTACTGCTGTCCCACTTTATTTGACGGAGGCATTTTAGCTAAACTCTAAAGCTTGCTCTTGAATTTAAAAAAAAATGAAATGGAAAAGAAAAAAGGGAGGCAGGAAATGTATTTTCATTGTTGTTCAGCAAAGCAGCTACACAATGCTGAAGGAAAAAAAAGAATGACTTTAATATAAAAGTCTTGGATTCTGGCAAGCTTTGGATTATTCATACTGTTTGGTTCTGAGGGTCATAGAGGGAACCATATGTCAGTAGCAGCATGCTGGATGCCATTTTTTTCAGGCCTAAACAAAAACATCACGAATAATTACTTTGAAGTTGTCTTTTTCCCTTTTCGCTTTTGCTCCTCAGTTGATGTCTTTTTTTTTTTTTTTTTTTCATTTTCATTGTTTTTTGTCCTTACCAATTAGGTAAATATGAAGTATATGATAAGTCTAGTCAACAGAATATAGTTTCAGAATGTAGTTCTTAGAAGTGATCATTTAACAGGCAACATGGTATATAAAAATAAAGAGTAAGGAGAGGAAAATAGCATCGCTTTAAACTTCTGGCATCTTAGTATGTTTATTTAATGGCATCCACTTTAAGAATCAAACATTATCATTGTCTTTTGCTTTCCTGTTATGATTTTCAGCTCAACAAATTCCAGCTTCCTGATTTTGTCATACTAGGAATTCTGCCGCACTCACTCATCAGATCTATTTTTGGCATCTGTATCCTGTTCTCCATCTCTAAGGGCATATTATCAAATTCTTCAAACTGACTCAGGGTGTCTGGTAACTTCTCAGACAGTTTGAGCTACTCAATAGGACATAGTCATTCCATTAACTGTGCTATAGAAGAAAAAACAAGTCATATCCTTATTTTCTGCCTGGAGGTTAGCACTGCCATATTACTATGTCCATATTTTCTTCTGTGGATGTTTAACTGTATTTTCAATGTTCATTAGAGCTGTTCCCCCAAATTATTAAATTCCCAGGGTTAATGCTCTTTTTACAATGCTCTTTTTATATACAAAGAAGTCAGATATCTTTCATAATGGATCAAGGGCTACTGCCTCTGTGACAACAGGGTCTACTCTTTTTGTTGGGTTTTCCAGTAGTGGGAATGGGTTGTACTTAGTGGTCCTGTATGCCTCAAGAAATTTTGCACATATGTCCAAATGCTAAAACATGCAATCTCTTATCCAAACAGAAATACAATTGCATTTATTATTTTTAGTCATATAAATTTATTCAACAAACATTTGCTGAGCACCTACTGAATACAACAGACTGTAGAGAGGATACAATGATGCATGGGGCACGGCCCCTGCTCTCAAGAAGCTTCAATTTTTAGAGCATGAAGTGGGTGATGGTATAAGGTGAGTGTACAAATAACTGTAACACAAGGTAGAATATGATGAGGACAATTAAGAAAATGTTCTAGAAGAGGGCAGATCATAAAGGGTGGCTAGATCAGAAAAGGATTTAGGAAGAAGTAGCAGTGGAACTATGGAGTTTGATGGAGAACATCTCAACAGGCAGAGATAAGAGACAAAATGATATAGGTAGAGGAAACAGCATATACACAGGCATGGAGGCAAGAAAACACATGGCGAGATTGGAGAAACGCAAGGGATTCAGTCTGATGGACCACAGAATGTACATGCTTTGGCGGTGGACAATATAAAACTGTACGAGTGGGTTGAGGCCATATCATGGAGGACCTTATCTAGATTGAGAAGTTTAGGGTTTATTTAGTGCACAATGGGGAGGTAATAAAAGCCTCCAAGAAGGAGAATGACTTACTGACTGCATTTATTTCTGCATCTGTTTATTTTCACCCCTCCACATTTCAAAAGGAATTCAAGGCAACTAACAAAAATACAATGCAATAGGATAAAAATATGTAGAGTCCAAGATGAATGCTTAAAACAATTAAAAAAAAATCAAATGTCATCAGGAGTAGGTTGTGCACAAAAATGTGTAAAGAAGATCCTGCACAATTATTAACAGTAAAGCATACAGTCAGCTCTGAGTTTCTAATTCACCAAAGCAGAGACCGAGATGTAATATGTGGACTAATGACACAATCAAAACTGTACTTTATGAAAGTCAATCTGGCAGTGGCAGGAAGGAGGAACTGGAGTGTGGACAAGGTAAGAGAAGGGTAGACTGTTCAGAAAGTTATTACAATAGCAAGAACCTTAACAAGGGTGATGACGGGAGACTTTCTTAGAGCATTGAGTTTCTCTTAATAGAAGTCTGGCAAAGAGGATAAACTCATATCTTATTGGTCCAAAGCATGTTGCAAATGACAAACCTGAAAGATGTATAAAACTCATTTGGTGCTATTTTCTGTCTGCTAGACATGTTTTCCCTAGGGTGTGTATGTTGCACAATTAATATCTTTTAAGAGATTCTTCCCTGACTGTCCCCAGGCAGTCGGCAGGTTAAAGCCTTTTGTGTCCTCTGTGTGCAACAATGACATCTTTAACAGTTAGACTCTGTGGTACCTTTCAGAGTGGGCTACCCTTTTGCAGTCTGAACACTGGTAAGCCATTTAAGAATAAATGTTCAGTTAATAACCAGTTTCTTTCAAAATAAATAAAGACTAAGCTTTTTACCCCCTTTTGTAGTGTTCACTTTCAGCATGATGATATGTGATGCTAGCAGCAGGGAAAAAAGATAGCTTGCAAAGGCAACTGCAGCTCCAAAATCACAAAAAAGGAAGTCAAAGTAGTAATGATACACATTCATTTCATTTTAGAACGCCTGGCCAAGGCAGCAAGATCTACTTTAATAACAGCAGTTGTATCCTGTGGGGAAAGTACATTACTCCTTGTTGAGTCTAAATTATTCAGAAGCAGGGGTAAGTAGAGAGGGGGAGTAATTATCTCTACTGATGGGGGCATGTTAAGCTTTCCAAGCAAGGTATCATTCAAAGTATACACACACACACACACAGATTCAAACATATATACATGTGTTTCAAAGTATACTCTGTATTTTCAGCTACACTTTAGTCATCATATGCTGCCAAAGGACCCTCTGTTATTTAACCTTCACCTTCCTCCTGAATTAATCCATGGTTCCATTCTTCTTCTTTCCTTTCTTCCCACCACTTATCCTTCTGACCAAATAGCCTGCAAAAGGAACAGCTATCAAATGGCTCTAATATCCCTACAGCTCTTTATTTCTGGTTAGTCACTGATCAGATGCTTTTATTTTTTGTTGTGTAACATGAGAGAGAGAGGAAGAATGTCACAGAGAGAGAGAGAGAGAATGACACACACACAGAGAGAGCAAGAGACAGAGAGGGAAGTAAATTATAAATTATAAAGCATAACAGTAAAACAGTGGTTCTCACACTCCAGCATACATCAGAATTATCTGGAAAACGTGTTATAACAAAGACTACTGAGCCCACCCCCCAAAGTTTCTGATTCAGTAGGTCTCAGGGGAACCCCAAAATGTGCACTTCTAACAAGATCTCAGGTGATGCTGATGCTGGTGGCCTTGCGACCACATTTAGAATATCACTGTAGTAAAGTATTACTAATAATGTTAAAACTACTAGGGGTTTCTGCCCAATCCCATGCTCCTTTCTTCCCTTAAGAGGCCATTACTATGCTTATTTTAAAGATCATTTCCTTGCTTTTTCAAAAACCCTAATTTTGTCATGTGTATGTCTCCCTAAACTGTAATAAATAAATGGAGGTATATTCAGACAGCAGCAAAAAAGAATGAACTACAGCTACACACAATAACGTGGTGAATCTCAGAAACATAATTTCAGGTGAAAAAAAAAAAAAAACAAGTTACTGAAGACTACATGTAGTACATGAGCATTTTTTAATGTTTCAATGCTTTTCATTCCCAGTTCTGCTTGATGACTTCCCCAGAAAGCCTTTATGTTTTTCACAAGTAGGAAATTGAATGTGCTTCACAACTTCCTTCCAAGGATCTCTAAGCACATCACACGTTCTTATTTAATCTAAAGTTGTGAGGCTGGTAAGAAAAGACATTTCCTAATTTTTGTAATAAAACAGAACTGTGAAGTATAGAAAGAAATTATCTGAGGGTAAATGTCGTTGGAAAATTAAAGCCTAAAATCCCAGATTCTTGGAGACTTTTGCTGATGCCAATTAATTTTATGTCTACAAGAAGTGGGATAGCATAATACAGTAAAAAAAAACAACAACAAGAAAAGTTCTGGCTAGGAATTAGGAGAGGTGGATTCTAGTCCTGATCTTACTGTGGACAAGTCAATTCATTTCTCTGGGTCTGTTTCTTCATCTACAAAATGAGGAGATTGATAGCTTCGAAACTGTCTTCAAAGGAGACTAGGCATTCTTCAGAGATACATCTGGAACCACGTTTGGCAATCGGAGGATGAGGTGGTGGAAGGCATAAAGGACACATAACATTTGAGGCTCAGGGCTTCTCTCCCCTTCTGTCTGAGCCATTGAACTTTTATCTGATTTATATGCTATACTACTGCAAAAGAATTCATTTGGAGAAATCCACTGATTGAAAAATCAGTTTGTAAACCATGGAATTAAGAGATCTGTAAGGGTCCTTCTAGCTCTAAAGCCTGTTACTATTCTAAACCTTTACTACCTTTTTCAAAGCAATCTATATCCTACCACCACCACCGAAACTCTTTGATCTCAGTCTTGCTTTTCTCTTTAGAGAGACTTGAAATGTCAGTTCCCTCAGTTTCCCATCTCAATACCAAAAAACCTGTTCATTGCTATACCCACCACCATCTTCTTTAATGCAATCTCCGAATAAATCTCCTGATTTTCCTGTATCAGTGAATAACACCCTTTTCTAGCCCATTATCCACATTGATGCCACTGGAATAAAGCAGAGTGAAGGAATTACAGGTACACAGCTGACTTAGAGTTGAGATCATAGACATATTGTATCCCTTATCTTTGCTGTTCATTCTCATGAATCCCCATAATCAAGGTGGGAGTTAAAGCTAATTAATCAGTGATGTCATTACATACCTTTTACTTACCTTGTGTAATAATAAAACAATCCAGTAGCTATGTTCTAGTACCTTTTTCCCTGAAAAACCATGTAGTTACCAACATTTCTTTTTTTTTTTTTTTTTTTTTTTTTTGAGATGGAGTCTCGCTCTGTCTCCCAGACTGGAGTGCAGTGGCCGGATTTCAGCTCACTGCAAGCTCCGCCTCCCAGGTTTACGCCATTCTCCTGCCTCAGGCTCCCCAGTAGCTGGGACTACAGGCGCCCGCCACCTCGCCCGGCTAGTTTTTTGTATTTTTTAGTAGAGACGGGGTGTTACCAACATTTCTTACTGGAAAATTTCTCCCAAGATATTTGAATACTAAGATATAACTCATAAATTACAAATAAGTGATTAGTAGATTGAAATAATAAAAGGCACTGATTCTCCTCTTTAGGGTAGTTGTAATCTGTGAATTTCTCCAAATAGATGCCTTGGACAACTACCACCCCCTCCAACATAAGATCAGAGTTCCCGTATGATAATATCCTGGATCAATGTTCCTTTGCTCTAGCAAATTATCATCATTGGTTATTTTATTTAACAAGTATTTATTGAGCATTTGCACTGTGCTAGGTACTGTTCTGAGTATGAAAGATTCAGCCATGAGCCAAACAATACACTGTGCTTTTTATTCTGTTTTCTTCGCAAGATTAATTCTCACTCCTCTGTCCACTGTTGCCTTAGAGGCTGACCCCTAAGAACTGGTTCACCTGGGCTCCTTGCTAGCTGGTTTCTGCCTGGGTTTTCACAACAGGAGGCATCGGTAGGAGAATGGCATAAATGAGAAAAGTCGGCCATTTCTTCTCCCGCTTCTCCTTACTGCCAGCGCCATGTCTTTTTCTGTTAGCAGTAGAGTCCCTTCTTTCAGGCAATCCCTCCTTCCCAGCTCCAGCTCTCACTGGACTTCAGTAACATTCTTTCTTCCTCTCTCCCTATCAAGTCTAGTTTCAATACATCTTATTTCCTTAACCCTGCCCAAACTTACCACTGTAAGTAATCCTTTAAAGTCT
Organism: Colobus angolensis palliatus; assembly: GCF_000951035.1. Lineage (NCBI taxonomy): Eukaryota > Metazoa > Chordata > Mammalia > Primates > Cercopithecidae > Colobus > Colobus angolensis. The sequence continues at coordinate 4,129,196 of NW_012114722.1, read as the reverse complement.
CTTTATTTGAACTATCTAAAATGATTTCTGCTTCCTCTTAAAACCCTGACATTATGCAGTCTCTGAATTTACATATCTCAAATTTTATTCTCCCCTCCTTCCAGGGGGAAGAAAGAGACAACGTCAAGTATACAATGTATAATGAAATATTATAGCAATATGTGCTAAGAAGAAACAGTGAAGCTGGATAAGAGTAATTGGGGTGGGAGGGGTGGAGGTAGACTATTTTAACAGATAGCAGAAGGGAAATGTATCTAAAGAAGTAACATTTTAACATAGATCTGAATAAAATGATGGAATTAATCACATGGGTATCTAGAACATTCAGAACAGAGGAAACAGCAAGTGTAAAGGCCTTGAGGTGGGAAGTTACTTGGCAGGTTGGAGGAACAGCTAGAAGGTCAGTGTGGCTATTTGATCATACTGACTTTATCTACATTCATTCCTTCTAAAAATATTCATTTATCATCTGTTATGTTTCAGGCACTGTTCTGGAGAACTGAGATGACAACCATAGTCTCTGCCTTCATGGAGCTAGCAGAACAGTAAAGATATCCTTTCTTCTATTTAAATTAGAAAAGAGGAAAAAGTATACTTAGCATTTGGATTTCTAGAAGGTAGGAAAGCCAGATACTTCCATGAACCTTGTTCCAATGTTTACAAGTGAAATTCAAGTTCCACTCATTCATTAAATTACACGTTCAACAATCACAGGCTACTAAAATGTTTAAAGATACTTACCAAAAAAAAAAAAAAATACAGCCTTGGCAACATAGCAAGACCCTGATATATATATATATATATATTTTTTTTTTAATTAAATTACTACTTTAGGATAGCAAAGTATGCAGTATTGGTAACCCAGTTTGGAAATATAAGGAGAAATTGGAGGATGTCCCTTAGAGACCTAAATTTTTTTTTATTTTATGATGAAGTACAAACATAATGAAAGATAGAAAATAAGTCCTAGAGAAAGAAGAGTAAAATAACATATATATATATATGCATCCATATACATATAAAGTGCAGAATGAGAGAAAAAGAGAAATGGTATTGAAGTCATATATTGGAGGAATTCCTTCATATTGAGAGTGACAAATCTTAGCATGGACCATGGAAGCCTCTGTCTCCCGATTTCATTTAGACATCTATCTGTCTTGAATGAAATACACGTGAATGCACATGAAGAAAACGAATACATCAGGTTATTTATTCAGGCAAACAACATGTATCAAGTACCTACTGTGTGCCAACCACTCTGCACAGCCTAAGGGGAATGCAAAAGATAAGTGATCTATGGTCTCAGTCCTTAATGTGCCTATACTCTAATTATAGAGACAAGACGAATACACAACAAAGATTGACAAATGTAAGAAAAAAACAGTTCTAATAAGCCACAATTCTAAGTTGTCTAGCTCTAAACAAATGTTTAGTCAGATAACCCATGTTTTAAAGACACTCCATTAAAACTGTACTTTAGAAAAAGATGCATACATGTATTTGTGGAGGGGTTACAGTCAGCATTGATCTCCTCAGCTATTGCATGCCAAATTCCTATGAGGTTATCTTTCCCTCTACTTTGTGTGAATTCTGCACAGGGCCCACGGCAGAGAAGTTACTGAACACACACTTTCAGGAATTTTTAATCTCTCAGTATTGCTGCATTAATTCTGAAGACCTTTTTTCTACACATCGCTCAGCAACAGATTAAATACATTGAAAACATATAATGCCCAGGTCCAAATTCTGTCTTAAGAATATCTGTAGTAACAGTGAACAACATTCAATATTCTTGACAAAGAATTACCAATTGGTTCACCCAATTGAGAACTGCAGACTGATGCAAATAGGATTGTTTTAAAAATCTTTGTTGGGAGAGAATTTTCACAATGCTTTAACAATCCTTCATGACCACATTCACCCACATCCTAGCATCTACTATAGTATAGCTCTGTGTTTTGTTTTTGATTCTATGCAGTTATTTCCTCCAAAAATCTACCTTTCTGGTTATATTTTGTCTAATCTAGATAGCCAACTAAGTGGAAGTTTCCAAAGACCACAAAATAGATAGAGGGAAAGGTGAGACTAGGTAACAAGGGAAAGCTAGCCAGTGATGAAATTTAAAATACATCACGGGGTGTAAATTATCTATACATAGATAATCAGAAGCTGACTGTATCTTCCAAAATTCCTTTCATTCCTGGGCTTATATAGCAGCTGTGTATTTCTATATCCTTCCCTGCTCTGTACTGCCAACCCCAGTCAACCAAAGCAATTATCATAGCCCTTCACTTGCATCAGGAGATACCATCACCAATTATCTGAAATATCTGCACCAAGCTTGGTCATAACCTCTTAGTTACAGATTATTTACCACATTTTGGACTTGATCTTTTAAAAATATAATACTTCAAAGGCTTGAAGCCTTCACTGCTGCATTTTCAAAGCTGCTTAAAAATGAATTATCTCCATGTGTCAATCCACCAATTCCAAACTATGATTTATATAATAAAAATACCAAGTTGTACAAGGCCCAGAGTCCCTAAACAATGTCTCTACCAAGGAAAAGCAGCAAAAAAGACTTTCATGCTTTTTATTAAACATAAAATAAACAGTTGTTCAAATCCACTTTGCCAATACAGGGGCTACCCAAGAACATTTATTAACATGTTGTACTAATCACTTCTACTAAGCACTTATTATGCACATAGCAGTTTTTCAGACACTATGGAAGATGCAAAACATAAAAATAAGACAGAGAATTCCTGCTCTACATAAGCTTATTATTTAGAATGAGATCTAAGAGAGACACATGTAAAAGAGAAGAACAAAACTGTCTGATAATAAATTCCAAAATGTATAGAAAATGCCAGAGTACAAAGGGAGAAATCAATGGAGATAAACATAATTAGGGAAAATTCCTTGAAGTAGATGACTTTTGAACTAGAGTTTTACTTATTTGAGAAAATCTGCTGCAACAGTTTTTGAAAAAGTAAACTTTCAGCTTGATGGGATTTGGGAACTAGATGAAAACAATTGAATCTTTTCATTTATAAGAAAAAAGAGGGACAAAAGATATCCATCACCTCTGCAGAAGGAAGAAAAATTATACCTCATCTTTAGATCCCCCCCACTCCAGAATATGATTCATATCTTTTACCATAGAATAGTCTGTTTTGCCTTGCATTGTTCTACCAAACGATAGAGTAAGATAATAAAGCATTTCATCTGAGGATGCAAAACAGTGACAGGTTAGATTATACATTAAGGTTACTGGGAAACAAATGTGATGGCTCAGGGCACCCTTTTTAGGAATAGAAAACTGATGATCCTTTATATTTCTTGTAGGAAGCAGCAGTTTTGAACACATAAGTCTTAGCCAGCCCTAGTCAAAAGACACAAGGTCCTATTACTAAAAAAAAATTTCTTGTTTCTTGCCCAGATCTTCTGGGGTCTATTAACAAAGAAGATTCATCTCTGGCCTCACACACTGCTCTACTTTGAAAGCATTTGAAAAATTATTCTATATTATATTCTTGCCTTTTCATAGAGGAAAAAGTCACCTGATTCAACCAACCATCTAATAATTAGAGCTGACCTGTTAGTCACTTTAAGATATGATTATGTCCAAAGGAATAGTTGCCTTTCTGACAAACAATGACAATCTGCATTTATTTGAAATCGGAGACATAAATCTGCTGTTCTTGGTATTACAACACGATTTGTCTTTGCTCCATCTTTATCCAGGGCCAGATTTCCCAAATTTAGAGAGAAGCTTAGACTCTGAGCCAAAATAATGTTTTTGAATTGCCAGAAGCTGCCTGTTAATTTTTCCCATGTTCTTATAAATTCAATTAAAAGCTCAAGCTTAGATCAAATTAAAATGACTTGCTTCATTATCAAACATTCAGCCATCCAGCTGTTCACAAAATTAGCATTAATGCATTTCATGTACAATAGTGTTTTCTAATGTTCTCTGTAGGTTCCCTCACGTCTGTAGTCAATTAATTACTTGCTATGTATGTGCTTATGGCAGTCCGGCTTCCTGTTTCCCACTACTTCTTCCGCTTCCACAAAGTCCTGCAACACTTAAATCCTGACATTCATGAATCATGACTAAATGTAATATCCTTTCTTTTCTTGTCACTGGAAGCACGTCTCATACTAGAAGGTAGAGAAGTCTAACACTCTAAAAAACTTGAATATAATTCTTCTCCCTTATCAAACATTAAAATCACAATACATCTACCAGTATATGTCTACCATGGCAGACACTTGGCATCTTGACAAAAAGTGAGGCACCAAATGTGAATGAGGAACATGGCAAGATATACTACTTCTTTTAGCTGAAGATTTTAAATAAATAGATACGAGTATATTAGTATTTGTTTTTATTTTCAGAATAATTAAAAATAAGTGCTTTGAATGCTATCTGAAGATGTACATCTACCTGGTAAGAAGAACCATTCTATTCAATCAGTAACCAGTAATCATTATTAATGCATAGTAAAGTGCTATTGCTGAGACAGATCCATGTAGGTGAGAAAATTAGTCAAAAAGGAATGAATTATTATTAACAAACAACCGAACCTGGCTCAATTATCAGCAAAATTCAATGAGGTGAAAATTATCTTTTGCAAACTAAGTACAATTTAAACTGCTTCTCTTCCTCGTAATAACGCCTTGCTGAATTTCTATATTTCTATAGCTTTTCGGATCACCTGAGTCCTTGTGAGCCTGTCTTGGAATTTTAGGCTACCTGGTACTGTTTCAAGCTAACAGATATAATTCCTGCTCCAACAACTACACATCCACATATATTTCGCCAGCTTCAATCATAACTTGTTTAACTAAATGAATATGTTATGCCCATTTCAAACCACCTACACATATTCACACTCAGCAGAGAGCAAACTAGCCAGAGAAGAAAACAAGAAAAGGGACATTTCAGACAAGGGGACTAGCAAGAGCAAAGGTATGAAGCAGAAAATATCAAGCTAAGTACCATGATTGCCAGAAGTGCAAATTGAGGTTCGTCAAGGGAAGGGGCATCTTCGTTGCTTTCAGTTACATGCCACATGAGCAAACATGCAGATTACATGAGTATTTTATGGTGACAGTGAGTCAATGAGTCCAAGCTTGGCATGAGTATTAAGGATGACTGATATACAAGTTAAATGAATGCAAAGTTTTATCCATACCTAATTGCCCTTCAATCAATAAACTTTCCTTTTTTAAATTTTTATTTTATTTTTAGAGACAGGGTCTCACTCTGTCACCCAGGCTGGAGTGCAATGGCACCATGAAAGCTCACTGCAGCCTTGAACTCCTGGGCTCAAGTGATTCTCCCACCTCAGCCTCCCAAAGTGCTGGGATTACATTCATGAGTCACTGTGCCCAGCCTATAAACTTTCAGAATGTCCCAGTTTCAACATGTAACATCAGTGTTATTAAACTTGTACGTTTATATGAATTAATACACTTGTAAATTTATATGAATTAATTACATTCATCTTTTATGATTTATTAATGACCCAAACTTTCTAACATGGTGTTTTTCAAAGCATAAACTACAGACTCTTATATCAGAAACCTCACTTGATGCATTTAAACGTAGAGTCTTGGAATTCAAGTCATATCTGCTGAATTAGAGTAGAGCCTAAGAATCTGCATTTTGACGGACACCTCCAGCTGACTCACATCCACAATGAAGTCTAGCCATTTCACTAACATGACACCTGTCTGTAGTGAGTTACACAAGAGCAACTGCTGGCAGAAGTTTAGTGCATACTGTCTCACACCTGGCTGAATGCTGTGTCAGTGTTTGCCAAGGCATATTCCTCAGAGCCCTGCTTGCTGGGGATGCTCTAAAAAAAATATTTCTGTGGTTAAATACTTCTGTGATACCACCAAGTTATATATTCCTCTTAAGAGAGTCCCAGTGAGTATTAACATATTAAAGGTTCTGCAAAGTCCTGCACTAAATGGAAAACTTCGCCAAGTGCAGTGGCTCATGCTTGTAATCTCTACTTTGGGAGGCTGGTGCAGGAGGATTGCTTGAGGCCAGGAGCTCAAGACCAGCCTAGGCAATATAGCAAAACCCCATCTCTACAAAAAAAAAAAAATTGAAAATTAAAAAAAAATTATCTAAGCATGGTGGTGCATACCTGTGCTCCCAGCTACTCATGAAGCTGGGGCAAGAGAATCACTTGAGTCCAGGAGGTTGAGACTGCAGTGAGCTTTGATTGTACTACTGCAATGAAAAAGTTGTCTCAAAAAAATAAAAAATCTTGTTTAACTCAGCATTTCTCAAACTTACTTGACTATGAAACCCTTTATTTTAATGACCTTATTCATGTATTCATATGGAATGAGTACATTAGGAGCAGTAATGGAAATTCGGCTCTAATGTTTCACTATTAAATATGGAGTTGGCATTTATTTATCAGATTATTGAATTATTTTTCCATTTCTATTTTATTTTTTTTTTTACAAATCAGAAATATATGCAACAGAACAACTGATTGTGATAAAGGGTTAAAAAAAGAAAAAAAAAAAAACAATGAGAACCAACAAAAATACACGTAAATTCCATGTGGGTGTTTTTCAAGAAATTGTTCAGTTTATTAATGTTATCATTTATTTATTTAATTTTTTTTTAGACAAGGTCTCATTCTTGTCGCCCAGGTTGGAGTGCAGTGATATGATTACAGTTCACTGCAGCCTCGACCTTCCCGGGCTCAGGCGATCCTCCCACCTCAGCCTCTTGGGTAGCTGGGACTACAGGTGCACACCACCACGCTGGACTAATTTTTGTATTTTTTGTAGAGACAGGGTTTCGCCATGTTGCCCATATTGAAATGTTATTATTTATTATCAAATATCTTTATAATAAGAAATCCACCATCAAAATTTAGTTGAGAAATTAAGTCATAAACCAGAGGAAAAGGCCGGGTGCAGTGGCTCACATCTGTAATCCCAGCACTTTGGGAGGCCGAGGCAGGCGGATCGCTTGAGGTCAGGAGTTCGAGACCAGCCTGGCCAACATGGTGAAATCCCGTCTCTACCAAAAATACAAAAATTAGCTGGGTGTTGTGGCCGGCACCTGTAATCCCAGCTGCTTGGGAGGCTGAGGCAGGAGAATCACTTGAACCCAGGAGGCGGAGGTTGCAGTGAGCTAAGATCGTGCACTCCAGCTTGGATGACAGAGCAAGACCCTGTCTTAAAAACAAAAAAACACAGATGAAAATACAGCACAGTTTTTCTGTTAGATTGTTTTAAAAAATTGTTTCATAACTAATTGTGAAATAATTTGGAGGTACTAGCAGATCAGATGTGGCTTTTGAAGCAACTTTTAGCAGTTACAGATCAAATTCTGTTTTCAATGACTTCCTCATTAACATGCCATCTCCCTGTTACACATACGATGTGCACTTTATTATCTGGCAGGGGATCACTGCAGTATGGATTTATTTGTGAGATTCTGAGCACATCTTCACTTCACACCAGACTGCCAAGCAGCTCCTCTGACCCCAGCATACTTGGAAACACACTAAGGACATGTGAATCTCTTGGCTCCAATTTTAACAAGCAGCTTCCCTTCCACCTATTTACAAATTATAGCCAAGAGAACAAATGTTCATCTTTATAGAGTACTGTTTCCAGAAGGTACAGTTTACTATATTTGTGTGTTAACTCACTTGGCTCTACTGATACCAATCTTACCTGTTTCTCCATCATAACATCCCTACTACATTGGGAAACCCTAACTTTTCTATAAAGTTTTAAATAAAATCAAGACCATTTTGGAAAGCACGGACTTGGAATCTTTTTAAAGCTAGGAATGAGTATGATACAAACAGTAATAATATAAGATAGAAATCATTTTCTTTAGAGACTGTATCAAATATTATAGAATGTCCCATTGTGAAAAGTAGTTTAACACAGAATTAGCAATCAAGGCTTTTTGCCAGCCTCCTCAGCAGCTGTTAAAATTTGTTTGGAACTTTAGCATGAGAAAAGCTGCAACAACTGTAAACTACAGTGGTTCATCTGAAATACATTTATGGTTATAAAAAGCACAGAAAAACATCTGCAAAGGAAAGAAAGCACTAGGGGGGTAGAAGGGCAAGTTAGTAAAGCTTCCCAGAATTATCCCAGGGCCTGTCAGGGAAGGTTAAACAAGAGGTTTCCCCAACAGCTGCCAGAGACAGAATTGGAGCTGCCAAGAGTTAAAGGAATCAAATAAATGGTGGAAGGACCCAAGGGATTTCTATTTCAATCTCACAGGCTGAGAGTAAGGAAATGCACTGGGGTGTAGCTAGGCAGTAACCTCCTAAGCAGAGGAATATATGAAGAAATGGGATGGATAGTGCCATATATGATAGCACAGTCTGTACACAAACAAGAAGACATATTCCATATTGTGCAAAGGGCTCATTACAGTGATTCCCAAAGAGGAGCTTCTAAGTAGCAACTTTAGATGACATAAAACTGAATTTCAACACATGCTAATAAATCAGGAGCTGAGCACAAATGTTAAAAAGTGCATATTCAGGCTGGGCATTGTGTCTCACACCTGTAATCTCAGCACTTTGGGAAACCAAAGCGGGAGGATTGCTTGAGATCAGGAGTTCAAGACCAGCCTGCACAACACATGGAGACTTCATCTCTACAAAGAATAACAATACAAAAATCAGCTGGGCATGGTGGCACAAGTCTGTGGTCCCAGCTACTCTGGAAGCTGAAGCGGGAGGATCACTTGAGCCCAGTTCAAGGTCACAGTGAGTTATGATCTTGCTACTGCACTCCAGCCTGAGCAACAGAGTGAGAATCTGTCTCAAAAAAAAAACAAGAAACAAAGCATGTTCAAAAGAAAATAGAAACTCTGAGTGGAAAATCAAAAAAGGACAATGTGGCCTAGGCCCGGTGGCTCACGCCTGTAATCCCAATACTTTGGGAGGCAGAGGCAGGCAGAACACCAGAGGTCAGGAGTTCAAGACCAGACTGGCCAACATGGTGAAACCCCATCTCTACTGAAAATACAAAAGTTAATCAGGCGTGGTGGTGCATGCCTGTAATCTCAGCTACTCGGGAGGCTGAGGCAGGAGAATCACTTGAACCTGGGAGGCAGAGGTTGCAGTGAGCCAAGATTGCACCATTGCACTCCAGCCTGGGCAACAAAACAAGACTCCATCTCAAAACAAACAAAACAGACAATGTGGAGAATTCCAAGTAATTAATGCTGTTAAAAATTGACATACATTTGAGTCAAGTTCACAATAAATTCAGAGAAGTGCATTCAGGAATTTAAGAAGACATCAATTATTATCAATGGGCTATTTTTGCCTCAATTTTTATTAGCCAAGTGATTTATCCTCTCTCACTCCTCTTTCTTGTAATCTTCTAAGCCATTCGTAGGCCAAATATAAGGTAAGTGGAAATTTCCCAAGACTGATGTGGAAAACTGTCACAATAAAATATAAATCCAGGTTGATTATCTTTCCATCATTAAGTATTTAGTAGTAACTTTATACATACTGTAGAAATAATGTATAGAATGTTCAATGCATTTATTCTCTGAGGAGTTATAAATCTAAGATGCACTGGATAGCTGCCACTGTCTTCTAATATATTACAAGACAGTGTTGATAATGGCTGTGCATGTTAAAGACTGTTTTGTTGTCAAAAATTCCAGATAACTGGACATTAGAGTTTACTTAAGGCCACATTCCTTGAAGTCAACAAAACATAGAAATATTTTCTAAATTCCAATGTAGTTCATATTACTTGCTACATCTTAATGTTGGGTAAGTCTGGACTACTAACTAACTAAATGAGTTGAGCAATAATCTTAATTGGATGGTAGTTATATGTTAACAGTAAGATATTCATCCAATAAGAAGTCAGAAGAAGATAAAAATATTTGTGTTATACATTTACATTGCAGGTTTATAGGGAACGTGTCTTAGAGATGTTCATCCTCTATCTATGTAACAGTTTCTATAACATTAGGTCCTCCACACTCTACCATCCTCCACAGCCAGTTTAATCAACTACTATCACCTAAGCTTCTCATACTCAACTCTGTACCTTCACACATGAGGTCTCCCTACTTTAAATATTCTCACAGTGCCTCCTCAACAAATCCTCAAATCCCCCAATTCCTTTATACCTCAGCTCACTTGTCATGTACTTCATCAAGACTTCTGGCTGGGCACGGTGGCTCACACATGTAATCCCAGTACTTTGGGAGGTCAATGTGGGTAGATCACTTGAGGTCAGGAGTTCGAGACCAGCCTGGCCAACATGGTGAAACCCCATTTCTACTAAAAATATGTATATATAAAAATTAGCTGGGCATAGTGGCAGGCGCCTGTAATCCCAGCTACTCAGGAGGGTGAGGCAGGAGAATCGCTTGAACCCAGGAGAAGGAGGCTGCAGTGAGCCGAGATCACACCACTGCACTACAGCCTAGGCGAAAGTGAGACTCTGTCTCAAAAAATAAAGACTTCTGACTAGTCTTAGCCTATACTTAACTTTCCACAACTTTGAATTCCTGTAACACTTATCAATAGTTTATATCACAAGATTATATTCTTGTTCATAATTAGAATTATTCTCGGTAATTATGTAAAAAAATAATAATAATAATAACTCGGGCCAGGCTCTGTGGCTCACGCCTGTAATCCCAGGCCAAGGCAGGCGGATCTCTTGAGGTCAGAAGTTCAAGATCAGCCTGGCCAACATGGTGAAACCCCGTCTCTACTAAAAACTAATAATAATAAAAAATAGCCAGGTGTGGTGGTGGGCACCTATAATCCCAGCTACTCGGGAGGCAGAGTTGCAAGAATCACTTGAAGCCAGGAGGCAGAGGTTGCGGTGAGCCAAGATGGCACCACGGCACTCCAACTGGGGCAACAAAGAGAGACTCTGTCTCAAAAAGAAAAAAAATAAAATAAGTCCTCTTTTCACAACTAGATCTCAAATTCCTTCAGGAGAGAACTTCAATAATGCATCTGATCTCCCATATCTATTATAGCAGTGCTATCATTCAGCCAAAAGGACAAATGGAGCATCTCCTTGTGCTCTCAGGACTGTACAGGGCATTATGGGTATAGAAGAACTGGGTAAGGATTCTTGTCTATGCATACAGTAGATTGTGAATAAATGTTTCTTGTACAAACGAATAAATGAAGTAATGGATTGTGTTTAGCCACACTGTGGATCCTTCTTGGATTTGGGTATCTTTCCCCTGATCTCTAGAATTTCTGTGGAAGGGCCTCCTTTCCAATCATACATCTTCTAGTGTAAACAGAGATTTGCAGCTTCTACCGTTGAATTAGCAGCATTTAGGTCCAATAATTATTAGCACTTCAAATGTGTGGGTAACACCTGAGCCAAATGATAATTAAACTCTGATCATCAGAGCAATGTGAATCAAAGGGTCACTGAACTAAGCCAGGAATCTGGGCTTCTTCATGAGTTTGTCATGTGATATTGGACAGGTCACTTGGCCACTTTAAACTTGTTTTCATATGTTCACCATCTCAATCCTTGTTTCTTAAAGTTTGGTCCATGGACAAGCAGTATGGGCATCAGCTAGGAGCTTATTAGAAATGCAGAATCTCAGGTTCCACCCTAGACCTACTGAATTAGATCCTACATTGTAACAGAATCTCTCAGCTGACTTGTATACATATTCAAATTTGATTAGCAATTCCCTGGACTATGAGACCTTTGAGGACAGAGACTACATTTTATTCACCATTGTATATCCTAACACCTATTATTGAACCCAGCACATAGTAAATATTCAATACTTTGTTGAAACAGTTAATGAAAATGTAAAAAGAAGGGGCTAAGACTGATTATTTCTTTGGCCCTTTCCAAGTCTAATACTCTATAATTGTAGACCAAGCCTAAATTGGTTAATTTCAACATAGGCGAAATTGGACTTAAGACCAATCTTGCCTATTGGCTGATGTCTCTGGCCTATTTTTCCATTTCCTCAGTGAGAAAACATATGCCAACTCTTAGCACACTATTTTTAATTAAATAAAATGAAAAAGACTGGAGACTAAAGGGTGTGTGAGTGTGTGTGCTCCTTCGATAAGTAATATTTGTATATATTCAGTGAGATTCTAGATGTAAAAATGTTTGATAAATTTTTGGAAGTGGGAAAAAAAGTTGTCCTGGTCAGCTGTTTTTATAGCTCCTGTCTACCAGTAGGCTTTAAATAATAGCAAGAGAAAGAGAATGTATTCTATTATTTACAGATACTGTCAACCCTTGTGCACTGAATTTCTTGCCCCACTTCCACTACTTGTCTCTTGCTTTCAGAGAGTTTAAATAATCTCATACCCACTTCTGGGCTTCTGACTGTCTCCACTCACCTGGTTTTCACTTTTCCTTAAATATAAATCGCAAAAGCTCATGCCTTCTCTAACAAGACTTGGTTATTTCAGTAATATTCTAAGTAAGAAAAAAATGAGGAAATATTCATATTGTAATAACATCTACTGACATGACTCTACCATTGCAGCTTGAAAATATAGGTTTTCTTATCCAATTACCAATAATGCTGAACAGGAAAGATCTATATCTGGGAACACTGGGCATCAGATTTGCAGGCGTCCAAAACATATAAAGTTTTCACTTATTTCTGCAAAATCCTGATAAATGATCTATTTATATTCCTAAGTGTATTTATTGGATAAATTGATTCCCTACACAAATGAATGTAAATGTACTACTTGCAACTTGCATAATTTCCATGACTAATTATGATACCTTTCTGTAAATTTCCAACAAATTCTCAGTCTTTGACTTTCTGAAAGTTCCGACCCATTATCATTTCTGACCGAGTGAACCGCTCACCTGTGTGGATCTGTGGGAACATCTGGTGTCATGAACAGTGATGGCCATAGAAGCAGAGCAATGGAAATGGCCAAAAAGAATTTTTATTTTTTGAGACCAAGTCTTGCTTTGTTGCCCAGGCTGGAGTGCAGTGGCACGATTTCGGCTCACTGCAAACCACCTTCTCCCGGGTTCAAGCAATTCTCCTGCCTCAGCCTCCTGAGTATGACAGGCACACATCCCCATGCCCAGCTAATTTTTGTATTTTTAGTAGAGACGGGGTTTCACCATGTTGGTCAGGTTGGTCTCAAACTCCTGACCTCGTGATCCACCCACCTCGGCCTCCTAAAGTGCTGGGATTACAGGTGTGAGCCACCACACCGGGCCAAAAAGAAAATTTTTTGAAGCCTTGTATACATCCTACACCAAAACACTGTTGCTATTTCAGAGCATAAGGCTGAAAGTCAGGATATGGCAAGAAGACAATATTTCTATAGGATAAGGTGTTGTGTTTCTGTCTCTTTGTGTCTGCCAAAAAATGGAATTATGAGATTAACTACCTTGCTCCCTACTACTATCCTAAGTGGTCTTAGCATTTGTAATGCAAGCTCCTCAACTGTTTATCTCTAGTGCTATTATAAATACTACCATAGCTGACCTCTCTAAAAGAATGGTGAAGAATTCCTCACTGATATCAGTATCCTAATATATCATGGATGAAAATAATAATGTTTGTTTGCTACTACTAAGATTTAAACAGAATTTACACTAGAATATGTAACAGCTTATAGTTAAAAACCTTGCTGGGGGAAAGATATGACCTAGATTGCCACAAAATAATTTGAAACCTGTCTAAAAAGCAAACCATCTGACTAATTCCACACATACCATTATTCACAGATTTTGAATCTGCTAATGTTTTAGTCCTGTTAATGTTTAATTTGGACTAAAAATTAACTCACTGAGCCAAAAATTAACTCACCCAGTCTAGTACCAGAGACTGGATGAGTTAAGCAACAAACATTTATTTCTCACAGTTCTGGAGGCTGGGAAGTACAAGATCAGGGTGCCAGCACTATCAGTTCTGGTGAGGGCCCACTTCCTTGTTTACAAATAGCTATTTTCTTGCTATATTCTCACATGGGAGAGGGCAGAGAGGGAGACAGGCCCTGTGTCTCCTCCTCTTTTTAAAAGGGTGCTAATTCCATTCATGAGGTCTCCATCTTCATGATGTAATTTCCCCCCAAAAGGACCCAATTCCCAAAACTATCATATTGGTATTAGGGTTTTAATATATGAATTTGGGGGTTGGGTCACAAATATTCAGTTCATTGCAGTTAATAATGAACATAACCAGAATGATTGAAGAGTCTGACTTCCCACTTTCAACACTTCAAATGTTTCTGAGATAAACATTAACACACACACACACACACACACACACACAATCCAGCAGCTCTGAAAACCCAGTCATTCACCCAGAAAACATTAGTAATTGCCCTGAGTTATTCAAGTACAGTTTTCCTGAAAAGCGATTAATTTTATGTGGTAGCTTAGGTCTCTGTGGCATCCCCCACCATCCCAGAAATCAAACCCCAGAACCCACCAGTAGCCAGAGATCATAAAAGTTCCCTGGTGTATTAGTCCATTTTCATACACCATGACTGGGTAATTTATAAAGAAAAAGAGGTTTTCTGCTTACAAAGACATACCCAAGAGAGGGTAATTTATTACCAAAAAAGAGGTTTAATAGGCTCATATTTATTACCCAAAAAAAAAGAGGTTTAATGGACTCATAGTTTCACGTGACTGGGGAGGCCTCATAATCATGGTGGCAGGCAAAAGAGAATGAGAGCCAAGTGAAAGGGGAAACCCCTTATAAAACCATCAAGGCTCATGAGATTTATTCACTACCATGAGAACAGTACGGGGGAAACCACCCCGATTCAATTACCTCCCAGAGGGTCTTTCCCACAACACATGGAAATTATGGGAGCTACAATTCAGGATGAGATTTGTGTGGGGACACAGCCAAATCCTATCACCTGGCATGCTCTAAAATCTAATTGACCCTATTTAAGTACAACCCTGACAAGAGATACAAAACTAGGTGTGTTCGTTCCCTAGGGCTGCTATACATCAGAAACTGGGTGACTTAAAACCACAGAATCTTATACTCTAGAGAGAGTAGAAGCCTGAAGTCAAGGCATTGGAAGGTCTTTGCTCCCTCCAAAGCCTATGGGGGTGGAACCTTCTTCCAACTTCTGGTAGACCCAGGCTTTTCTTGACTTGTGACAGCATAACTCCAAGGCAGAGAATCTCCTCCATCTTCCCTCTGTGTCTGCCTGTGTTTAAACTGTTCCCTTCTTATGAGGACACTAGTAATATTACATTAGGATCCACCCTGAACAAATATGACCTCATCTTAATCTGATTGCATCTGCAAATACCTATTTCTAAATAAGGTCACAATCACAGGTACTGGGGACTGGGACATAATATATATTTTTGAGTGACACAATTCAACCCATATCACTGGGCATAATAATGCCTGAATGGCCCTTTAGGCTCTGTCTTTTCTTAGCTCTCCTATTCAAATTTTGAATAAGAAATCCAATTATGTTCTATATTATTAATTTTGATATATTATTTGTAAAACACTAACTAAATGTAATATTCAATAAATGCAAGCAAAGAGATTCAGTTTACTTTGCTAATGTTTTATATCACTTTTTAAGTATCTTCCAGATCCCACACTGGATAAATACATATCTCAGAACTAGAATCAAGTACACAGTCATTTAAAACCACACAGTCACCAAAACCACAGATGTCACAGGCTCCATGTGGTCAATGCCTTTAAGCAGACAGTCTGCTACAATCTGTACCAACTGACATTTCCAGGTGGTGTACAAGAGAAGCCTCAGGGAGGAGACTGCATTGCTTCAATCTAGCCACAGGGTAACATATATCACAGAAATTGACTTTTTAAAAATTTTCCCCCAGGAGATCTAGGTGCTTCTTAATTGCTTTCCTTCTTCTCCTTAAATTTGTCCTGGGGAAAAGTGAGTACATAATTTCTATTATTTGATGAGATTCTAATATTTGTGTGGATGCTGATGTTGGATCAGTGATATCACTGCACCAACTGTGGAATGACAACCAGTCACAGCGGCAGGATTGTGTAGGGATATCTTAAGAAAAGTACAATGCTAGGACAAGCTCTATTACAGGCCAGTGATACAGTCTTTTAAAAGAAAATGAGTCAATTCAACACCACCAGAACAAAACTTTTCTGGAAACACTTTGGGTATATTTTGCTGCTAGACCTGATAACTTAAAACTCGAAACAAAATGAGCATATGTCTATGACATCTACTACCCCATGGGGAGGAATAGTGTATGGGGTCCTTTGCACCTAAGTCTTTCTGGGCCTTTTAACTCTCAAATTTTCATTCAATGCTACCCCAAACTCTGAGCTCAGTTATGCCTCTGGGCAGAAGGAAGCTTGGAAGCCCTAAGCCAGTAAGTAGGTGACCTGCTCAAAATCAAGCTACTTTGCTGGTGTTTCCATGCTGACCTATACTGCTTTTTGTGTATTATATTCTAATATGTGGCCTAATTCCTACAACTACATATTGGCCTTCTGCCATAGTACCTACATCTCTGCCATGGTTTTGACACTGTTCCTCCAAGTCTAGCATTATGACTGATCACTGAGTCTTGACAGAACCTCAGATCCATCCTAAATCCTAGTTCCTACTGCTGGCTTCCTGATGCCCACTGAAGGTCTACCTGGTGCCTGTGGCTACTGTTCATGTCTGAGTAGCCTAACAGGTCTTAGTGGCAGACT
The DNA here is from genome assembly GCF_000951035.1 of Colobus angolensis palliatus. NCBI lineage: Eukaryota > Metazoa > Chordata > Mammalia > Primates > Cercopithecidae > Colobus > Colobus angolensis. The sequence continues at coordinate 4,112,485 of NW_012114722.1, read as the reverse complement.
TCTAAAATCTCATATCACATCCCACATTCCTTCTGGTAATCAGTAACATATGGGCTCCAGTCCACCTTCTGATCCATTCTAAACTCCAGTTTATGATTTGGGATAATAATTTCTTAAACATGGTAACCTCAAATAAGTAGTTAGTCAAAATATAAGCACCCCATAGAAATATTAAGTGTAGTCATATACTAATTTGATTCAGATATTAACAGGGATACTTATGAAATTGTCTACTGTTATTTATATTGTATATTTTGGAGGTTTGGAATTACTGTTTCTCCCCAGCTGGTCCAGATGCTTATTAATTTCCTTCTTTCTTTTTCCTCCTTCTAGCAATGGTTATGAGATAAAGCTTGTGTTTGTCTATTTATTAGGATTCTTCATCTTAAAAACTGTGTCAAGCTTAAATCTTCATGAGATGGCTCTGATTTTATACAGCATTTCACACTGATGTTGGAAGCTTTTAAAAATTTGATTATAGTTCTCATATCCATCAGATGAAGGAACATTTGCTTAACAGGAAATCCCCTGTTATGGACTAAATCATGTCTCTCAAATTTCATATGTTGAAGTCTTAACCCCTAGGGTCTCACATGTGACTATATTCGAAATATAATCTTTAAAGAAGTAATTAAGATTTGGCTGGACATGGTGGCTCACGCCTGTAATCCCAGTACTTTGCGAGGCCAAGGCAGGTGGATTACTTGAGCCCAAGAGTTTGAGACCAGCCTGGGCACCATGGTGAAACCCTGTTTCTACCAAAAATACAAAGAAATAGCCAGGTATGGTGGCACACACCTGTGGTCCCAGCTACTTGGGGGGCTGAGGTGGGAGGATCGTTTGAGCCCAGGGGGCAGAGGTTGCAGTGAGCCAAGACTGTGCCACTGCACTCCAGCCTGGGCAACAGAGTGAGACCGTCTCAAAAAAAAAAAAGGATTAAATGACGTCATATGGATGAGCCTTAATACAATATAACTGGTGCCCTTATGCAAAGAGGAAGAGACACCAGGACCCATACACACACAGAAAAGGCAAAAAGGCAGCCATTGGTAAGCCAAGAAGAAAGGCCTCAGGAGAAACCAACCCTACCAACACCTTGATCTTGGACTTCCAGCCTCCAGACTATGACAGAATAAGATTCTGTGGTTTTAAGCCACTCAGTTTGTGATACATTTTTATGATAGCCCTAGCAAACTAATATAGCCCCTTTAAGGTTACAACCTCTCCCATGAAGAACAAAGAGAAGAGAGGATGATCTTGGATACTTTGCTAATATCTTGTTCTTAGTATTTGATGCTCTCCTCCATGAGCCTCTACAATTTATGTTAAGAATCATATGTTTGAACGATGATTTTCAAACAGTTACAGCTGAAAGTTTTAGAGAGTCAACTTATAGGAAACCTGGTATAACCTTGTGCAGCTCACTTAACCTGTGTGAACCTTGGTTTATTTACATAAAAGGGGATAACAAGCCCAGTCTTGATCACCAGAAAAAATGTTATGATGATCAAAAGTGATAAGGTGTAAAAGTGTATTCAGGTTGTAGAACTCTGTACAAATATAAGGACTTCTTAAAAGTAAAGGGCAGGGACTGCTGAACATCTCTAAAGGGGCTTTTTTGTCTTCCCATGTTTATCAAATTTTGAAGAATAACTATGAGGTAATAAATTGTACACACAACAAAAACTGCATGAGAGAACAGACCTAAGAAGCACCGTAGTCTTGTGATATACTTCAGTAGTTAAAAGTACTTGTATTGGCACAGAAAAGCCTGGTCTAAGTTCTGCCACTTATTCTTTGGCTAATGCAACTCTTTAAGAGTTATTTTTCCTACCTATAAAATGGAGAAAATAATAAAATTTCCTTATAGGTTATTTACCATATTAATTGAGATAATAATGAATGTAAAGGAGTTCACACATCAGCACAATATATGACATATGGTAAGCACTAAATAAAAGTTGATTATCTTTATCATTGATAATATTATCCTTATTCCTAAGAACCTAGACATTATTCAAGAGACTGTGAGTTCTCTTACACTTTTCAAACCACAATTGCACTATATCTTAACACCCTAAACCCTCACAGGTAAGTCTTGCAGAATAACTAAAGAAAGTACGAAAATGGAGGCCCAGCAAGTGCCTCATGCCTGTAACGCCAGCACTTTGGGAGGCCAAGGCAAGAGGATAACTTGAGGCTAGGAGTTTGAGATTAGCCTGGGAAACACAGCAAGACCCTGTCTACACACACACACACAAATTGCTAGGTGTGGGTGGCTTGCACCTGTAGTCCCAGCTGCTCTGCAGGTTGAGGCAGAAGGATTGCTTAAGCCCAAGAATTTGAGGCTGCAGTGAGCTATGACTGCACCGCTGCAGTCCAGTTTGGGTGACAGAGAGAGACTGTCTCAAAAAAAAAAAGGAAAAAAAGAAAAGAAATGCAAAATTGAGAAAGTAATCATGATAAGGAAGCTGGTTCAAAAGGGAAAAAACACATGTGGTTTTCATTTTCTTGAAAGAGAAGTCAAAGTCTCACTTTATAGAGTCAGGTCAAATTGAATAACACAACCCAGCTTTGGATTCTACATTAGTGGGAACAGGTGGTCACGCATAAATGGGGGTAAATCTGATCAGATGGTCACAGGGCAGCACTTGAACTTTGAGGTTCAAACTGGGTATAAACAAAGAAAGAGCAGAATTTAGGCCTGGAGAGAGGAAAAGGAGAACAGAAGTATAGCTGGGGTAGGACACAAAAGGTACCTGTCTGACAGGCTGTTCTCTGTTCTGTACTAAAACACCTTTGTGAGTATGAGTGATTAAGGACTAATAGGCATATGCAATATTGTTGAACGAAGCCATGTTTTCCAGGTCCTGGTGACTACAAAAGAGATTCTTGATCCCCAGAGAGTCCTAAGAGTCCTAAAAAAAATCTTTACTCATTTTTATGTGTATATGAGTCTGAAAAATTAACTTATAGATATCTAGCCATAGATATCCAGCCAGTGTGTTCATCAAGAAAAGCAGTAGGAACTGGCTTGAGGTTCTAGACTCTCTGCATTTTGATCTTGCTCTTGATTTTATTCTATTTTCATTGTATAACATATATTTAAAGTGTCCAACATGACATTTTGATATATTTATCTTGAAATACGTATACATAGAGATTACTACAGTTAAACAAATGAACATACCCAACATCTCGTGTAGTGACCTTTCTTTTTACAGATATTCTTCTCTGTTGATATTAAGTTTGGCTAAGGGAGAGGATATGCTAGAAAGGAAAAGAGAGGCCTTGATAAGGATAACAAGTGACACATAAAAGTGTTTATCATGTTCTGTTCTAAATTATTTGCATGTGATTATCCTATTTAATCTTCACAGCATCCCTGTGAGGTAGATATTATTATTATCTTTATTTTCCAGATGGTAATCTGAGGCATCTCAAGGCTAAGTAACCAGTATGTGGTGAAGCCAGGATTCAAAACTAAGCAGTTGGTCTCCAATTTCTCTAGCATTAATATTGAGAATCTATTAGTGCATCAATAAATATTTTCCCAGTGAATGAGTAAATAAATATTAAATGTTAGAAAAGGTTGTAATTGTACGTGTATACCCTGATTCTCCTAGATTACAAGTATACTGGCTATCAAGAAGTGTTTTCTACAGTTCTTTACCTACTATTTATCTCCCCCATACTCAGTGCTTACAGATAATTGGTAGTGAGGGTGGAAATAAGAATTAGATTCAATGCCTAATAGTTCACTCATAACAAGCACTCTTTATTTTATTCCCCAAACACACCCCAATTTCGGCCTTTCTGGCCTCAATTAATTCTGATGACTTTAGCATGACAATCTTTGCAGAATCTGACCACTTCTCACTACTCCCACTACCACTACCTTAGTCCAAGCCACTGCCAACGACCTTGTGGATTACTGCCAGAACACGTTTTCCTGTTTCTGCCTTGGCCTTTTTTCAGCAGCCAGAGCCATCGAGCCATCAAGCCATTCCCTTAATAATCTAAGTCCAATCATGTCATTCTCTCACTTCAATGGCTCCCGTCTCACTCGGGAGTAAAAGACAAAGACCTTACAATGGTTTTCAGGATCTACCTCTTGCCAATCCTGTTATCTCCCTGACCACATCCCCTGAGTCTCTGTCCCTTTCACTCTCACTGCACTCCAGCCACCCTGGCCTCTGCATTGCACCTATAACTCATGAGGAATGCTCCTCACTTAAGGACTGTGTTCTGCCTGCAATTTTCCTCCCCCACAACTGTACGGCTCACTCCTCACCTCCTTCAAGTCTGTGTTTATATTTCACCTCGGTGAGGCACATCCCAATCATCCTTTTTTAAATCACACCCTCCCCCAACACTCCAGATCCCATTGCCCTGTTTTACTTATTTATCTCAAGCCCTTAGCTTTGGAACATACAATTTTCTGATGTGTTTTATGTTTATTGTCTGTCTCCCTTAACTAAAATGTTAACTCCACAAAGGCAGGACTTTTTGTCTGTCTGTTTTGTATGCTGGTGTGTTCAAAGAAGCTAGAAGAATACCTAGCACAGAGTTAGCACTCAATCAATATATGACTGTTAAACTAGATAGGAGATTCTCATGTAGAACAGTGATAAACTGGCCTCAGGTTAAATACAATCTATGCAGTGGTACTTAAAGTAATATTTCAAGATAATTCAGGTCCATGATAAGCTGCTGGCTCAGGTAAGTAAACACCACCACCACTACCTGCCCACCACACCACCACCCTCAGAATTTGTTCTAAGCTAGTATAGGTATATTCAAACTGTACCTGTATATTCTATTACATTCAACAAGCTTCATGGTATGCACAAGGCAAATCCATCACCAGGTTTAAGGACAGAATAAAATGTAAACCAGCACACAAAAATGTCATAATAAAATAGAACTTCTAAAAGTCTACCCTGCAAATGAGCACATGAAAATGGGCTGTTCAAATGTTAGCCATAAAAGTGATAAATTCATGAAAACCAATGCATTTGCTAAACTCATAAAAACACTTTTTTTAATTTGAGATTTTTGCATTTCTTTTTTGTTGGTAAAAAGCTAAATCACAGCTAAGTGGCATATTATGTTCCAGAAAACATTTCCATTTGCAATCAATTAAAATACCATTTATTACAGTAGAATAGTATATGTGCATCATAGAAAATTAGAAAATACAAGTAAGCAAAAACTTAAAAATGAAGCCTTCATTGTCACCATCAGAGATCCCCTAAGATAACTTTATAGTAAATATGTTTCTTAACTTTGTTGCGCATGTATTATATATAATATGTGGTTTTATATATTTTTGACCAAAATAAGACTATATTGTTTAGCACTTGTTTTCTTAAGTCAATGATCTGCACCTTTGCCTTTCAGTAAGATTTCAGCTCATTTGATACCCAAACCACATTAAAATTTCCCCCCAGTTAAATGAAAAATGTAATTTACAGCTAGTTTGCCATAAACAGTATTCAATCAAGGATAATGCAGTGAAAATAACTTTTAAAGTAATAAGCAGTCCGAACTTCTTTAATCACATTATTTTATTTTTGGGAAAATTCCAACCCAAAACACTCTCTTATCTGAAAATATTTATTTTTAATGCTGCATCTGTCTAAATGTGATTTAAGTTCTGTTCAGTCTAAATTAATCGGTGATTTATTAACTAAAATTGTAGAATAGATGCTTAAAAGTACAAGATGTTCTAATATTAAAATGAAACTTGTTTAATTATAAGAAAAAGGCTTAGATCATTGTAATTGTTAAAAAAAATACACAGTACCATAGGACAACTTGCTTTGCTAAGTTTTTATGAACATGGTCATTACTCATCTGAAACTGATTTTTTAAACCGCTTGTTCTCTTTTTACCATATAATAAACTATTCATATTCTGTGACATTTTATTAAGCTTTTTCAGTCATAAAAGTGAAACTTATTTCTGTTACTCTTGGTGATAATAAAGGGTTATGTGATAAAATGACAAGGACCCTGGAATTAATGGAAAATATAAGTTGCTTGTATTCAACAACTCTTTTTCTTCAATATCCTTTAAATTTCAATTTATATTGTCCTTAAAAACAATTAATGGAAGGCTTTCCATGGCGATTTTCTGAATGAATCCTCTTTCTAAACATAAAGTGCAAACATACAACACTTATAAAATTAATAAATCCATCCATCTGTACAGGTTCTAATCTGTCATTGTGTGTTTGAGATTTGAGTATTATATGAAGAAAACTGAAGACTCTCAAGTTATACTCTGCATAATGTTTTTTAAATTCCAGAAATATGATGCTGACATCCCCTGGGTTTTGTGATATAGTAAGGATATGAGGACAAAACTTTCTGAAAGAAGTGAAAATCAGGGGGTTGTATCAGAATGTGTTTTGATGAGGAAGAACTGAATAAGCCCATACTAGCCCTGGGTGTTTCTGTGAGGGTAGGTTTAAGGACAGAATATTCTGGGGAAAATAAAGGTCTTGAAGTGGATCTCAATACGTTGAGTTGAAGAAGAACCTGAACTAAAGTCTCTCTCCTGGGGGTTTCTATTAGCGTTTTCATGCATCTGTGGGGAAGAGTGTGTAAGGACAGAACTTTCTTGAAGTAGTCAAGAGGGGGCTCACTACATGACTGGACAGAGAAGAACTAAGTCAGCTGCTTCAGGGATTTATGTGAGGGTTAGGGGATAAGAACTCTTTCTACAAAAGAGCTATATAATGGAAGACAGAACTAATCAGAAGCTGTTACTTCATGGGGACAGACTTATTATTATATATGATAATGAGCTTATAAATAGCAAGTCACAAATAGACCAACTTCATTTATTTATTTATTGAGATGGAGTCTCACTCTGTCGCCCAGGCTGGAGTGCAGAGGCACAATCTTGGCTCATTGCAACCTTTGTCTCCCAGGTTCAAATGATTCTCCTGCTTCTGCCTCCCGAGTAGCTGGGACTACAGGAGTGCACCACCACACATGACTAATTTTCGTATTTTTTTAGTGGAGACGGGGTTTCACCATGTTAGCCAGGCTGGTTTTGAACTCCCAACCTCAGGTGATCCACCTGCCTCAGCCTCCCAAAGTGCTGGGATTACAGGAGTGAGCCACTGTGCCTAACTCCTTTTATTTTTTGGATTTTCTTTGCCTATTATTTCAAACTGGCACTTTTCTCCTACTTCTGATTTTAAGCCACACTATGGGACGAGTTTCAATGCACCCTTTTGCTCTCCTTATGCTTCTCTTTTCTGTCATCATAGCTCTTACATATGGATTATGTACATTGAACCTCCAGGATAAAGTATGTAGGGATCAGATACTATAAACTAGAGGGCCAAGGGACTTATGGAGGCCACATCCAAGAAGGTATTTCTGGAGGGAGGGAAATGGGGAAATGGGGTGGTAAAAAGTGAAATGGGAATAGAATTATTATTAGGGGAAAGCTTGAGTTTGGGTTGGGACAAAGAAACTGTCAAAAAAACAAAATCTAAGGGAAAGCTTAGGCTCCAGATGAACACTAGAATTAACTGCACTGGTATTTGCTGGTATTTGATCCTGGGCAAGATACTCATGAGGGTCTGATTCATACAAGTTAACATATATCTGAAGGATAATAAGGAAAAGTGTTACCACTATAATTAATTCCTGTTATACTGCATCCTGAAATAATTAGTGGTCTGAGCCATATACACACAGGTTAATCCAAAGGAGAGGGGAAAAAAAATCCAAACTAATTACAGTGATATTGGATTCTGAACAAGCTAGTCTTATTATGTAATTCAAATACAGGAACACTTCTCTGAAAGAGAAGAGGAAAAAATTCACCCCAAATTTATATTCAAATAACACAAACTAGTTATTTGTGTTGTCTTGCTTTTTTTGTTTGTTTTTTTGCTTTTTTTTTTTTTTTTAGATATAGTCTTGGTCTGTCACCCAGGCTGGAGTGTAGTGGTGCAATCTCGGCTCACTGCACCCTCCACCTCCCAGGTTCAAGCAATTCTCCCTGCCTCAGCCTCCCGAGTAGTTGGGATTACAGGCATGCGCTACCACTCCCAGCTAATTTTTGTATTTTGAGTAGAGATGGGGTTTCGCCACATTGGCCAGGCTGGTCTCGAACTCCAGACCTCAGGTGATCCACCTACCTCGGCCTCCCAACATGCTGGAATTACAGCCATGAGCCACCCTGCCCGGCCATCTATGTAAAGATTTACCTGAAGCAGGAGGAGGGCAAACACAAAAGCAAAATTAATTCTAGCGATATTGGATGCTGGACAAATTAGTCATGAGGTCTGATCAACATAACCAAATGCTTATCTGAGGGAGGAGGCAAAAAGTGCTACCACCAAATTAATTCCAGAGATATTAAATTCCCAATGAGTTAGTCATGTGATCTGGTCCATAAAAGTAATCACGTCTCCGAAGGAGGAGGAAGAAACTCACCCCTAACATTAAATCCAAAGATGTTTGTTTCTAGACTAGGTATGTGTCTTGTCTGATCCATGTAAGTAAGTGCATCTTGGAAGGCGTACAGAGAAAAGACCACATGTTTACTGAAAAAACTATGTGGACATCACCGGCACTGGGTTTTGTCCCAAAGTGCAATTTTGGTGAAGAAAAATGAGTAAGAATGTGACAGAGCCTCCTGGTATGAGAAAAATACCAGGGTAGAATAGAAGCAAGCTATCACAGACACAAGTGGTACAGCTCTTGTCACAGAGCGGGAAGGAAACTACAGAACGGTAGCTGACAAAACAGTTATTCTCGGTCAGAGTGGAAGAGAAAGTAGGCAACTACGGTGGGCAGGAAACTGAAAATACGGTAGTTAGTAAACAAGAAATCGGTCAGTAGATACCAAGGTTCTACAACAGAAAGCAAATCCACTGTCTTATTGGAAAGGAAAGTGGACAACTGTACAGCCAAGGAATCCAGATTATGGAAAAGCACCCAGAAATTTCACTGTGGAAAGGAATGAGGGCAGCTAGGAAAGGGCAGGGAATTCCAGGTAGTCAGAAATCATTGAACAGGTATTGAAGTGGATTGAAATGCGTGCAGTAAATGGCCAACCAATCAGAATCAGCAAGGTCAGTGTATTAGTCGGTTCTCATGCTGCTATAAAGAACTTCCCAGCCAGGTGCGGTGGCTTAAGCCTGTAATCCCAGCATTTTGGTAGGCAGAGGTGTCTCTTCTAAAAATACAAAAATTAGCGGGGTGTGGTGGCACGCTCCTGTAGTCCCAGCGACTCAGAAAGCTGAGGCAAGAGAATCGCTTAAACCTGGGAGGCAGAGGTTGCAGTGAGCCGAGACCCGCGCCATTGCACTCCAGCCTGCGTGACAGAGTGAGACTCCGTCTCAAAAAGAAAAAACAAACAAACAAAAAAAGAACTTCCCGACATGGAGTAATTTATAAAGGAAAGACATATAACTGACTCACAGTTCAGCATGGCTGGGGAGGCCTCAGGAAACTTGCAATCATGGCGGACGGTGAAGGGGAAGCAAGCCACCTCCCTCACAAAGCGGCAAGAAGAATTGTGAGGGGCGGAGCGAAGGGGGAAGAGCCTTTTATAAAACCATCAGATCTCGTGAGACTGACTCACTATCACGAGAACAGCGTGGGGAAAACTGCCCCCATGATTCAATTTCCTCCACTTCGTCTCTCCTTTGATACGTGGGGATTATGGGGATTACAATTCAAGATGAAATTTTGAATGGGGACACAGCCAAGCCGTATCAGTCAACAATATAGAGACAGAGATCTTAAAGACTTAGACTATTGGACTTTCGACTTTTGCAACCTCCAAAAGCCAGGTGAAAACAGCAACAAGATTGGAAGCCAAAGTGAAAGCTGAAGACTGTGCAGATGAACAAGACACCAAAATGTAAGTTGAATTTATTCCGGTGATCTTAGTAGTTGGAGGGAATTAAGAATTGCATTTCATTGTTCTGAGCAGCATGCTCCCCGTAAGACGGCAGTTGCAGTATGCAACTCGATCATACCATTCACTAGGCTTTTCTCATGGTGGTAGGAAGTTGGAGTTTAGAACATTACTAATGCAAACTTACAGTTAGTAAGCATCTTCAATCCATAGAATTTTTTTCTTACTAGGATGCGTTTTTCCATTCTATGATTTTTTAGAAATGACATTGCATTGCTAAGTGTATTTTGAATGTAAACATTATGATTTCCTAAGGTGCCTTGTTAAAACCAGGGTGAAAATCTGGTCCTGAAATCTATCTGAAAGGGAATTCTAGTTTAACCCACTTCTTAGTTGAGCATTTCATTATGTAGTAAGTTAATGCTTTCCCGGCTCTTTAGAGAGCAATCTCTGCTTTGTCTACACACCCATGCTAGAAAAATATCTCATGGACAGCAATTTCTTGGAATAGCAGAGATTGTATGTTTAGCGCATATATATATATATATGTAATTTTTTTAAGAGACACTGTCTCACTCTGTCACTCAGGCTGGAGTGCAGTGGTGCAATCATGGTTCACTGTAATCTCGAACTCCTAGGCTCAAGCCATCCTCCTGCCTCATCCTCCCGAGTAGCCGAGACTACAAGTGTGCACCACCATGCCCAGCTAATTTTTTAAATTTTTTGTGGAGACAGAGTCTCACTATGTTTCCCAGGCTGATCTCAAACTCCTGGCCTCAAGCAATCCTCTAGCCTTGGCCTCCCAAAGTGCTAAGATTACAGATGTAAGCCACCATGCCTGGCTTTAAAATTTATATTTTAAAGTATTTCTTAGAGGGCTACGTGATTTTAACCTCATTCTTAGAGAATTTTTCAACTACAGCTAACTCTTTGTGAAGAGCATTTAAGCCTGATCATCTAACTCCAAAAAGAGATCATGCTACTCAAAATCAATTTGTTAAAGATTTAGAAATATATAGAGAGCTTGAAGAAAATTGAGCTATCACTCATCCTCTAAAGGAACAGACCAAAAGTTTTTAAGTGGTTTGCTTAAGGATGTGGTAAAGTAAATTAGCAGAGCTGAGACTAACTCAAATCTCTATTCCAGATTAATTCTCTTTTCATTCTCCATGCTGATTGAACTTTATGACTAAAACGTTACAAACTTACACTTAAGCAAAATACTAAGAATTTTCTGAATAGCATTGTTGCTTTTGTTGGCTTTAGTATCCTACAGGCATAGGTGATAACTGGTAGTAAAATTACAACTACAAAGTTGAAAACTTAAACTTTAGTGAAACATTAGAAATTTTCTGGGTAGAGCTGCAGGATTTTGTTAGCTTCGGTCTCTCGTAGGCACTGATGTTAACTTGTAGTATTTGGCTAAGTCTTTGGGCATGCTGTTTTCTTGAAGAGTTCTCTTGTTGCTTACTTTCTGAGAAAGCATATTTTGGGATGAAAATAACATGTCTAGGATTTGCTTCAAATAATCCAGTGGCAAGGGATATTGGATATGTGTATGGATAAAACAAGATTGGTCTCTGTTGATAATTGTTGAGGCTGCATAATGAGTACATGGAGGTTCATTATACTACTGTAACTACTTTTGTATATGCCCTAAAACTGTCCATTATCAAAAGTATAAATACAAAATTATTACTTGTGTTATAACAGATAAGTCTGATACATAACAGATGCTAGATAATAATGAAGTAACAAAGCTAAGGGCAAGTGATGCATCTGGTAGATTTTACCTTCTTCTCCATTGTCTTTCTTCTATTTTAGTATATGTGAACATACTTAGACTTATTTTGGTGACTTAATTGTGTATGAGGTTGAAGAAATAGTGATAAATACAAAAAGTACCTTTCTGATCTGAGTTAAAGTGAGAGGAAATTGCAGATTTTATGTGAAAATTCCAGTTTCCATTTCTAATCATTGATCTATGAGTATAAAATTTACTGTCCTTTTTATTCACAACTTTAATTACTGGGGAGGAACCCACATTGATAAAATAAAAAATGGAAGTGGTGAGACTTGTGGTGGACCAAAGCAGAGGTGCTAATGCCTCACTCCCCTGCAAAACAACATATAATGTTTTTCTCTTTTTATTTAAGCTTTTTAGGCCAGATGTGGTGGCTCATGCCTGTAATCCCAACACTTTGGGAGGCTAAAGCACTTGAGGCCAGAAATTCAAGACCAGCCTGGGTACCAAAGCAAGACCACACCTCTAGAAAATAATTTTTTAAAAAATTAGTGAGGCATGGTTGCTCACGCCTATAGTCCCAGTTACTAAGGGGGCTGAGGCAGGAGGATCACTTGAGCCTAGGAGTTTGAAGCTGCGGTGAGCTGTGATCGCACCACTATACTCCAGCCCGGGCTACAGAGCAAGAACTTGTCTGAAAAGAAGAGGAGGGGAGGGGAGGGGAGGGGTGTTACTTTTTTTTTTTTTTTTCCCAGAAATGGAATCTCACTGTATTGCCCAGGCTGGGGTCCAGTGGCTATTCATAAGCGTGATTATAGCACATTGCAACCTTGAAGTCCTGGACTCATGTGATCTTCCTGCCACAGCCTCCCAAGTAGTTGGGACTGCAGGAGCATCCCACCACACCCAGCTTAAACATTTTTATTGTAAAATATAACAGAAAACTAAATAAAACAAATGGATAGCTTAAGCGATTATTTTGAAGCAAACATCCTTATAAACAACCACCAAAGTTAAAAATCAGAATTTTGCCAGCTACCCTAGAGCGCCGTCCTACTCACAGCTCTCTCCATCTCCTCACATGTAATCTCTACCCTAAACTTTATGGTGATCAATTCTTTACTTTTTCTTTACAAATTTATCACCCAAGTGTTCATTCATGAACACGAGTTATGTCGCCCCTGATTATTATTAAGTCTCTTTTAATCTAGAGATTCCCCTCCATTCTTTTTTTTTCTTGCAATTTATTTGTTGAAGAAACTGTGTCTTTTGTCTTCTAATTTTCCCCAGTCTTGATTTTCCTCTGTCTTGCATTTCCTGTAAATTGGTAGTTGGTTCTACAGGCTTGATCAGATTTTAGTTGATTTGCCTTCTTTTGCCTTCCCAGGTGGTGGTGTGTTCTTCTGTCTGGATGTACAAAATATTTGGCTGCATCTGTTTCCTATGATAACTGCTTTTAGTAATCAGTGCCATGAGGCTTAAGGTTGAGGGTGTCTCTCCAGACATTTTAGTTGTCAGAAGCATATTCTCTAAAAAGAGGAAGGCCTCATGGGAACAATATTCCCTGAGTTCTTGAATCAACAAATTGTTGATAAATTGTCCTGTGGCTTTTTATTTGAAAGTCAGGCTAGATATAAAATCTGTGGCTCACATTTTCATTCCTTGGCTGTATTAATATGCTACTTCTTTCTCTGCTAGCATAAAGCTTTGCTGTCAGTCTAATGATAGTCTTATTTCCTCTCCTTTGTGAGTGATTTTTCCTCCCCTTTGTGAGTGATTTTTCCTCCCCTTTAAAGTCCAGTATTACTAGAGTATATCTCTCTATTGACCTCAGTCCATTTCCTCAGGTATTTGGTTGTGCTCTTTTAACATGCAGTTTCAAATCCTGTTTCAGGGAAGTTTATATTGTATTATACTTTTTAGAAATGGTTTTGTTTCCTTCCTATGATTTTCTTCTTTGGAGGTTGAGAGCCTGCAGAAAGTAAAAAATATTTCGAACAGCTGCTGGGGACAACATCACAGGGATGAATGAAGAATTACCAAGCAGTATTGAAGGCCCAATTGAGATTAAATGGCATAAATTTGTAGTGGAGCCAATTGGCACTTTTCTACAACTTTCTGTAGCAGAACTCAGCACAAGCAAACAAAACAGATGTTTGGGTTTATCCATTGCTATATATCAGCAAAGTAGGTGGAGTGTAAGGTCAAGAGGATGGGAGATTCTAGACGTTAGGTGGCATGAAGTTGAAATAGTTATCGAAATGTTAACTGTACAAATAAGACAAAACTACACCCCAGAATTTCTGGGACAGTCCAATTATATACTATTTTATTTTCTACTAGAAAATTAAAATGTGTGACTAAAGGTGTTTTAATTCTAATTCTTCTGTAGGAATGCCCACAGCAAACAAGCAAATCATAAAAAAAAAAAAAAATAGTGTTGACAGACTATCCCAATTTTTGATTTGGATAGAAATATCTCTATGTCTTTGGCCAGACCTTAAAAAGTACGCTTTTGTTTTGTTGTGTTGCAATAATGTCAATAAAAACAGTGCCTGAGAAAAAAGACCCTTTGAGACTTTCTAATTTTAAATTATTATTTTCAATTGGCACATGATGATTATACATATTTATGGAGCACAGTGTGATATCTCAATACATGTATACTATGTGTTATGATCAAAGTGGTTACTAGAGACTGGAAAAGGTAGAGACTTTTTTATCACTCATGTAAAGCAGTGTCGATGTAGGTTTCTGATTCTTGCTGGTATTATTTCTAATAAATTTTAGGCTTGTGGAGCTGAAGGTACCATCAACCTGGGAAATAAGCACAGTTGATATTTGTCCATAGACTCCCTTTCTGAGGTGGAGATTGATCAATGTTTCTGAATATTTTCTGCAGTTACACCCAACTTAAGGTAATACTAGACAACATTGTAATGATAGGAAGCGTATCATTTTGTTGATCTCTGTTTCCTCATAGAAGTAGTGAAAATATCACTTGGCCAACTCCCTTCTTATTGTCCTTTAAGTTTTCCAGTGTTCCTGCTCTTTAACTGTGACACTGTCATAGCTGACATCATTTATGCTCATTGATTGGTTGGCTTTCTTGATTACTTTTCTCTGTCTTCCTTCCTATTAACCAGGGGTAACATATGGAGTTAATGTTTATCTCCACATGTTGGTGGCCAGAACCCCAGCAAACTAGATACACAACCAGTCCCATCCATAAACCTGAAGAAATTCTGCAGTCAACTTTAGAATCTCATATAAAGTTTATTACATCTAGCTAAGCCCTCTTTGCTTTTCCTGTCACTACTAAGCCCATCCTTCTCTCTTGGTACTTGGAACTTCTTTGCAATGGTCCAGTCAATAACCATTTTATCATCTTTGTTCCACTTTTGCTTGCCCTGACTATTATGATGAGATTTAGTTGTAATGCACTGGGATTCAGCTAAACAGGTTCTTAATATGAGCTTTTTGTTTGTTTGCTTGTTTTCCGAGACAAAGTCTCACTCTATCACCCAGGCTGGAGTGCAGTGGTGCAATTTCGGCTCACTGCAACCTCTGCCTCCTGTGTTCAAGCGATTCTTGTGCCTCAGTCTCCTGAGTAACTGGACTGCAGGAGTGTGCCACCACACCTGGTTAACTTTTGTATTTTTAGTAGAGATGATGTTTCACCATGTTGGCCAGGCTGATCTCGAACTCCTGGCCTCAAGAGATCCACTGCTTCAAAGTGCTGAGATTATAAGCATGAGCCATGGAACTTGGCCAATATGAGCTTTTTGACTAATTTACCCAGCTTGCAGCCCTTACAGCCGTCTCCTTCTATAAGATCTTAGCCATTTCTTGTCCCCATCTACTGCTAAAACATGTTCCATTGCTGCTCTACACAGATGGCTTCAGGATGCGAATACCTTTAGCAAGAGCCTCAATCCCTAATATCTTTGCTGGACCAAGGCAATATTACAGATGCTGACTCCCTCCTGTGATAATGCTGCAGACGCCTGCACTGAGATTGCTGATTTTAATGGGTTAAATAATATCCCCCCAAAATTCATATCCACCTGGAACCTCAAAATGTGACCTTACTTGAAATAGGGCCTTTAAAGATGTAATTAATAGTTGAGATGAGATCATACTACGATTAAGGTATAGTCTAAATCCAATGGAAATATCTTTATAAGAGACAAAAAAGAACACACAGTGTCACACAGAGGAGAAGGCCATATGAAGACAGAAGTAGAGATTGGAGTTATGCTGCCATAAACCAAGGAATGCCAAGAGCCACCAGAAGCTGGAATAGCCACCAAGATTTTGGTAATTTGTTATTATCACAGGGATTTGTTACTATCCTTGTGTCATGACCCATGGGGTCTAACAGAGAGCTATCATTTAGTACCTACTTAAGAAATTAAACACATATGGCACCACAGATACCGTATCATAGTGCCAAAACTGTTGGTGCCAATGCTGCAGATTATTTGGCTTTGAATGTCTCAATTAGATTTACCCTTTTTGCTGCAGCCTCCTTGCTGAAGGATTCAGACTTGAGTTTGTTGAGCCTGGCCTAGAATACAATCTGTTATATACCATATTATACTTTAGAGTCTGCTTCCCTTCTGTCCTTAAACACTGGTCTTTTTCCAGAGTGGAATTCGTTCACCTTGATTCTTCCCCTAAATTCTTTTCTAGAAGAAACATTAGCCGCTAGCGCAATACACGTGGATCCCTTGCTTTCTAATCCCACCAATTCTCCTGAAAATGCTCAAAATGTGCCTAACATGCCTGCCATATTCCTTCCACCTCCATTACCCCTGAATACAACTTTTGTTATGTTTTTTAAGAGTCTAAGGCTATCCAATAATGAGCCCTTCTTAGAAAGACAGAGAAAGTGACACACCTTCGAGTAAGTTTTATACAATGCTAAGGCATGGGGGAAAAATGTGGAGCTATCTAGTTCCTGCCTATCAGTTCACGTAGAGTGCCATTGTAGTTGCTACTATTCCTGTCTGGTGTCCCATGGGGTCCAGCAGAGAGCTACTGTTCAGTGCCTACTTAGACCATGGTAATCTTTTTATTGTTCAGTGCCACATTTGGGACATAGGTATAATTTATTAGGTTTCTTTTGGTCCCATCTTAGACAACACATACCACAGCCATTTCCTCTCTGGTGTGGTGAGATCTCACCATCTGCACTGCAAAGCATCAGGGTGAAGGATCCTTGTCTTCTCTGTTCTTATGATCTACATACTTCTTTCTTTTTATTTCTTCCTTCTCCAATCTAAAGGAAATATCAAGACTGTAGGAAATATCCCATTCTCTCCAACACTCACTTATCATTATGAATTCATTTAATTCAACATACTTCTCTTCCCATATAGCTTGGCTGGGAAGCATATGGGAGTGTGGTTAACAGAACCAGTTTAAATATTTGGTAGAAAGCCTTAGAGTGGGTGTCTTACAGCTACTTGTTGCTTATTTTAGAATAAGGGGTGGGTACTTCACACTTACTTTCTTCAGCTTTAGGAGTTTAGCAGAAATTGTGATTAAAAAATCTCATTTAAAATTCTGTAAAATTCCACCATTAAATGCAGTCATTCTCCTAAACATAGCAGAAGTATAGGTACTTCCCTAACTCTTAACTGTTGCCTTAGGAACATTCTGACCCCAGGTTTGGGGGTTCCTCTCCAGCACCCAGAAATGCAGGTCTACTATGATCTTGGATGAATAGCACTGTGGGACAGCACCAGAGGAAGTACTGGACAGAATATTGGGTCATGAGGAACATTTTTAAAGGGGAGGGATGTTTTAGTTATTGTATATGACAAACCAAGCCTATGTGCTTAAGTTTTTTCCCATTTTTATAGTAACCAGTCAGTGTAAATAAATCAGTTGTTAGCATAGAATTCCAGAACAGGAATCAGTAGCTTTTGTGTCCTATGGGTAAAAATACCTTGGGATCTTGGGAGGGATACACAAAGAAAGCAGGGGATTATCACCATACAAGGTAATTGACTATTTTGAAAGTGGTCTGTTACTACTGTGAGCTACCCTGTTAATTAGAGGGAATAGACTAACCTATACAGAGAAGTGATTCCCAATAAGATTCAAGAAAACACATGAATTCCAACTGTAGAATACACCTGGGATAGTAGGTTAAATAATCAGTTCCCATGAAAACATTGGAATCCCAAAGGCAGATTTATACATTCTGTCTCTGGGTGGGGTGGGAATTGCTACTATGAATGCTTTCTGTTATACAATGACCAAGTTGAAAGGATTGTCCTTGCTTATAATATGTAGCAATCACAAAATTTATATCTGGATTTAACACTTTTACATATATTAAGCTGGAAGAAGAGGCTTATACTACTTCTCATACTTTGTAAGAAGATTCCAAGGAATAAGAGGTATAGAACAGCTGCTTGCATTGAGACTTAGGTAAAAGAAATCCAATGTCCAGGTCACTACAGTAGGAAATGACATAGACCAAGATAAAGTGAATTTCCCTTGAGTTACTTCCTTGTGTACGTACATACTTTGTTATGCTCATGAATCAGATATATGATATTAGATTTGTGCAAAAGTAATTGCAGTTTTTGCCAAATGATCGCTACTATTCCTGTCTGGTGGCCCATGACATTTGCCAAATAGTTACTACTATTCCTGTCTGGTTTTGCCAAATGGCAAAAACCGCAATTATTTTTGCACCAACTTACTAATATTCTTTTATAAATTTAGTATGATAAAATACGGCTTCTTACCAAACAGTGCAAAGCACTTTATATTTAAGGTTCTATATACTCTTAGTGGGCAGGTTAAAAGCATATTAATCTATATGTATTGGAATCTTTCCAGATTTCTTACTACTATGATTACAAGCATATTGACAGTGGGGTTTAATGACGATCCTATTCTCTAAGAGTTCTTTCTTTATGATTCTCTGGCACAGTTTTCCTCCTACATTATTCCCAGAATGGCTTTGAGTCATTCAATTTTATGATGTGCTGCTCCTTTTGTGCTCACTCCACATGTTATGCAAATAGAGAAACACCTAAGTCCTAACCCTAAATTTCCTCTTCAGCCTCACCTTCTACCCTACAACCTAGCAAACCCTTCAAATGAAAGTCATTTTGATTCACATTTTGAGATTTCCTGGAATTATTGTCAATGAAATAAATTGGAATTGAGAGTTACTCTCTTATTTGCCATCTTCTTATACATTACTATGAAATATGTAGAGGGAGTGGTGATAAATAGCAGTTCAAGGTCTAGTGCTAGTATTTGTGTGCCAGGTGTTTAAAGTGGCTAGATATAGTCCCAAATAATGCCACCACTCCCTCCACACTCGTAAAATCAGGATGTGTTCAGTAGCCCGTTCACTTTTCTATTTTTTTTTTTTTTGTTTTTTTGAGACGGAGTCTTGCTCTGTCACCCAGCCTGGAGTGCAGTGGTGCAATCTCGGCTCACTGCAAGCTCCGCCTCCCGGGTTCACGCCATTCTCCTGCCTCAGCCTCCCGAGTAGCTGGGACTACAGGCACCCGCCACCTCGCCCGGCTAGTTTTTCGTATTTTTTAGTAGAGACGGGGTTTCACCATGTTAGCCAGGATGATTTTGATCTCCTGACCTCGTGATCCGCCCGTCTCGGCCTCCCAAAGTGCTGGGATTACAGGCTTGAGCCTCCCGTTCACTTTTCAATTCCTATAATCTCTTACAGAAATTCCAGCTGGACAGTTAAAATACCAATTATTAACCTAAAAGCAATTGTCTCCACTCTTCTTCCTTAATATTAGAACCTGACTTTTTTCAAGGAGTGGGTAGATATCCCTTAATCTCAGGGTAGACAGATCCCTAACCCAGCTCCAGGTGGTAAGCTAATTGTTCTAGTCATTTTAGTTCCATTTTCTTCCCCTAGCAATTTATCTAGGGTTGGGCCTCTAGGCCAAGCTATAGCTTGGTGAGTTCTGACCAATAAGATTTTAAAGGGAGCATGGTGGGCCCTTGTTGAAAACATTTTCCTTCCTGGTAAAAGGGACAGGGCATAAAAGGAGAGCTTGCTGACACTCTCTTCCCTCTTCTTCCAGCCTTAGACTAAGAAGAGAAATTTGGACCTCTGAGCCATCCTACAACCATGAGATGATAATCATGAGACAAAAAGAGAATAGAAAGGAAAGAAAAGACATAATTTCTAGGTCTTTAATGGTGCTGTTGAGCAGCTGAACCAATATTAGCAACTGCTTACCTGTAGAACAGCAGATCTCAATTTTTTTTGGTCTCAGAACTCTTTATAATCACACTCATTATCGAGGAATATTAATTTCTCAGGTTTGACAAATGTGTAATGTTTATATAAAATATTAACAGAGGAAGCTGAGTAAAGGGTATGTAGAAACTTTTATCTCTGTAACTCTTCTGTAAATCTAAAATTATTTCAAAGTAAAGAGTTTTTTTAAGTTATTGAGGATTGCCCAAAACCTTTCTCTCATATGGAACATATCTATTGATATTCACCATATTATAAACAAAAATGGAGAGATTTTTGAAAATTTTATTTATTAATTTATTTAAACATAAAAAAGAATATCTATTACATGTTAACATAAGAAACATTTTCATGAAAATCATATTTTCAAAAAATAAATTTAGGGAAAAGAGTAGCACCATTTGACATTTTTGCAAAATTTCTTCAAAGTCTGGAATAATAGAAGACAGCTGGACTCATCTCCTTCTGCATTCAATCTGTTGTAGTATGTTGTTCTGGTTCAATTATATGAAGAAATTCTAGCCCTACACAGTTATTTAGTTTGAAAAAGGAGTATGTTAATGGCCTTTTCAGATAACTGTAGATATTTCTGTTTGATACCACACTGAAATTTAACAAGTGATAGTTTTTTTAAAAGATCAGTTGCAATACGGAATCTGAAGTCATATCAATGAGCTTTTCATACTGTATTATATTAAAAACTGTTTGTCAGTCTTCCATTTTGAATGGGTCTTCTATCCACTTACTAGTTCGTACCATGAGGTATTCATTTATTATTTGGAAAATACTGGTCCACTGCATGATGCAGGACTTCTAATTAATGACCCATTTTATAATGAAATATCAAAAAATCACATTTGTTAATACCACCATTGATTCCACCAAGTCTTTAAGTTGGGAAGCTGACAAGCTTATGGTGGCAGATGTAAGTTTTTCCAGAACTCTAATTTTCACTTGAAAGCTTGAATGTTATTATCGGCAACAAATACTTTAAATTGTTTTCCTTAAAAATGACAGACTTATTTTGTTCATTTTCAAGAAAATATCTGCCAAATACCCAAGTCTGTATCACCACAGTAAAAATGATGTTTCATGAGGAAAGCAGACAATTCAGCTTGTTACTCAATTCTGCAAGTTCTTTCCTTGAGACAACCATCCAACTCCAGTGTGCAGTAGAAGTACTTTATTAAAACTCTCCATTTTATCCCTAAGAATATTAAGAAAATGTGAACTTGAGGGTTGAGATTTAATAAAATTAACATTTTACTGTTTCGTCAAGAATGTTCTAAAGTGGAACTGGCTTTTATTATTTTTTTTTCACAAATTCGTGGCAGTAAAGAATACCAATGACTGCTGCCAGCACAGTTTGGTGTCACCCCTTTGCTAAGATGCCAGCAGTTTTAGCCTCTGTTGCTTTAGCATCATCTATACAAATGTCAACAGGAAAAAAAGGCAAATAAAATCTTATAATTATTGTTAAAAAGATCTTGAGGACCCACAGGGGTCCATGGATCACCCTTTGAAAACCACATTTAGACTTAAGTGAGAAAAATAAATCCTTATTTGTTTAATCCACTCTTACTCAGATTTTCTGTTATTTGCAACTAAAAGCATTCCTGATAGATGCAGCATAATATATTCTTGAATAGTCCTTGGTATTCAAAACATCCATGCTTCCACTTAATGATTGTGGCAAAAAAAAAAAAAAAAAAAAACTCTCTACCTATTTGAGTTGAGTCTCTTCTTGTGTGGAGACAGAGATAATTCATACTTCAAA
>NW_012114722.1:4069689-4090751 GCF_000951035.1 Colobus angolensis palliatus | reverse complement strand
CTTCAAAGTCCTGTGACTTTTCCCTTGCTGATCCCAAAATATTTGCTATCTGGCCCTATACAGTGTAAAAAAAAAAAAAAAAACTCTCTACCTATTTGAGTTGAGTCTCTTCTTGTGTGGAGACAGAGATAATTCATACTTCAAAGTCCTGTGACTTTTCCCTTGCTGATCCATGAGGGTTATGCTTCTCCATGTATTGAAGCAATGCTAAGCAACCGTCAGACTGCACAAAATCTATCTAGTTTTGAAATATTTCCCATGGAATCTTAAATTACTAGCTATTGAGCAGTAATTCTACTCATTTCCATAGGTGTAGTATTTAGAAAGTCTTCCTTTGTATTACTGCTGCATCAGGTTAAGTAGAGAAGCTGCTTGTCTCAAGAGGGTTGACTCAGAAACAATTCCAAGGCATTGCCAATGGCATGGCACCAGAGACATTGGACACAAGATGCATGACACAGTGAAGGTGAAGGTGAAAGAGAAAAGACCCAGGAATAAAAATTAGCTTCTGTGTGCTTCTATTTTAGGGACAGATTGTAGCAAGAGTATTGGTTTCATTCTAATATTTTGGGAGTAATAAAGAACATCACTTAGTTTTTTAAATCCCCACTCTCTGCAATACCTAATTACAACACTTGACATTTGAGTACATTTTGTGTGTAATAAAATCATTAGGTAACATAGGGAGAGGGAGATTGAAAGATTTGGAGACAAAAATATAAATTCGGCCAGAGTTTAGCTACAGGCTAATGTTTAATGAAATATTGCTTTTTAAAGACCAGGAGATTCCTAAACTCTGAAATATTCATCAGAAGAATGAAACCCTTTAGTAATGGAAAAATAATAATTTTAATGCCTAAATTTAATTGCATGTTTTGATTTAAAAGATATAATTTCTTACTAGGAATAGAAAGAAACTGTCTTAAACTGGTAATGGACATCTATGAAAACCTCACATCTAATGTCATACTTAATGGTGAAAGACTGAATGGGTTTTCCCTGAGATTAAGAGCAAGACAAGGATTCCATTCTTGCCATTTGTTCATAACAGGGTACTGGAGGTTCTAGCCAGGACAATTAAACAAGATAATTTTGTTAATTTAACAAAATCAGTTCAAAACTTATACTCTGAAATCTACAAAACTGTTGAAAGAAACTAAAGAAGATTACACAAGTGGAAAAATATCTTTTTTTATGTATCAGAAGATCTAATATTGTTAAGATGTAATACTCCCCAAATTAATTGACACATTCAACACAATCTCTATGAGAACTCCAGCTGACTTATTTGTAGAAATTCACAAGATTATTCTAAAATTCATATGGAATTGCAAGAAACTCAGAATAGCCAAAACTATCTTGAAAAAGAACAAAAGTTGGTGGACTCACAATTCCTGATTTTAAAACTTACTACAAAACAACAGTAATCAAGACAGTGTCGTACTGGCATAAAGAGAGACATAATAGATCACTGGAATGGAATTGAGAGTCCAGAAATAAACCTATGTGTCTATAGTCAACTGATTTTCAACAAGGGAGCCAACACCATTTAATGGGGGAGCATAGTCTATTATACAGATTGTGCTAGCACAACTGGATATCCACATGCAAAGAATAAAGTTGGACCCCTACCTCATACCACATTCAAAAATTAATTCAAAATGGATCATCAAGGCTGGGCGCGGTGGCTGAAGCCTGTAATCCCAGCACTTTGGGAGGCCGAGACGGGTGGATCACGAGATCAGGAGATCGAGACCATCCTGAGCTACACGGTGAAACCCCGTCTCTACTAAAAAATACAAAAACTAGCCGGGCGAGATGGCGGGCACCTGTAGTCCCAGTTACTCGGGAGGCTGAGGCAGGAGAATGGCGTAAACCCGGGAGGCAGAGCTTGCAGTGAGCCGAGATCATGCCACTGCACTCCAGCCTGGGCAACAGAGCTAGACTCCGTCTCCAAAAAAAAAAAAAAAAACAAAATGGATCATCAACCTAAAAATAAGAGCCAAAACCATAGAACACTTAGAAGAAAACATAATGGTAAATCTTGATGACCTAGGATTTGTCAGTGGATTCTTAGATATGACACGCGAAGCATGAACAATAAAATAAAAAATGGATAAGTTAGGCATCATCAAAAATTTTTAAATCTTTTCTGCATGAAGGAACATTATCAAGAAAGTTATGACAACCTACAGAAGGGAAGAAAATATTTACAAATCATGTATCTGAAAATGGCCTACTATCCAGACTATATAAAGAACTCTTACAACTCAACAACAAAGAGACATATAACCCAATTTAAAATGAGCAAATCACTTAGATATTTCTGCAAAGAAGGTATATAAATGGCCAACAAGCACATGGAAAGATATTTAACATCATTAGGTACTAGGGAAATGCAAATCAAAACTGCAACAATGCACAACCACTAGGATGGCTATCATTGAAAACACAGAAAAGGACAAGTGCTTATAAGGACATGCAGAAATTGGAATCCTTAGACATTGCTGGCAGGAATGGAAAATGGTTCAGCCACTATGGAAAACAGTTTGGGAGTTTCTCAAAAAGTCAAACATAAGACCAGACACAGTGCCTCACACATGTAATGCTAGCACTTTGGGAGGCTGAGGTGGAAGAATCATTTGAGCCCAAAAGTTCAAGACAAGCTTGAGCAATGTAATGAGCCCTCATCTCTAAAAACAATTTTTAAATTAGCTGGGCATGGTGGCACATGCCTGTAGTCCCAGCTACTCTGGAGGCTGAGGTGAAAAGATCACTTGAGCCTGGGAGGTCAAGGCTGCAGTGAGCCATGATCATGCTATTTCACTGTAGCCTGGGCAATATAGTGAGATCCTGCCTAAAAAAAAAAAAAGATTAAAAAAATAAACATAGCATTACCTTATTACCCTGCAATTTCATTCTTAGGTATATACCCAAAAGATTAAAAACAAGTATTCAAAGAAGTACACGTACACACGTGACTCATTGCAGCACTATTCACAATAGCCAAAGAATGGAAACAGTCTAATGTCCATCAATGAATGACTGGATAAACAAATTGTGGCATAACTATACAATGAAATATTATTTAGTCATAGAAAAGAACAAGATACTGATGCATGGTACCAGAGAGATTAACTTTGAAACATTATGTTAATTGAAAGAAGACAGTCACAACAGATCACATACTAGATGATTTTATTTATATGAAATATCCAGAATAAGCAAATCCATGGAGACAGTAGATAGTGTTTACTTAGGTCTGGGAAGGTTTATGGGATGAAGGTGATAGTTAAAGGGTGCATAGTTTTGTTTTTGTTTTTGTTTTTGTTTTTTGAGGTGATGAAAATGTTCCAAAATTGACTGTGATAATGATTGCACATATGTGTAAATATGCTAAACAATATTAACATGTACACTTTAAAAGGGTGAAATGTGTTATATGTGAATTATATCTTAATTAAGCTGTTAATTTAAAAATATCTAATTTCTTAAAAATATATAAAAATGAGATGGCCGGGCGCGGTGGCTCAAGCCTGTAATCCCAGCACTTTGGGAGGCCGAGACGGGTGGATCACGAGGTCAGGAGATCGAGACCATCCTGGTCTACACGGTGAAACCCCGTCTCTACTAAAAAATACAAAAAAAATTAGCCGGGCGAGATGGCGGGCTCCTGTAGTCCCAGCTACTCGGGAGGCTGAGGCAGGAAAATGGCGTAAACCCGGGAGGCGGAGCTTGCAGTGAGCCGAGATCGCGCCACTGCACTCCAGCCTGGGCGACAGAGCGAGACTCCGTCTCAAAAAAAAAAAAAAAAAAAAAAAAAAAGAGATTTATATAGATTTTTCTATTTCCTTAATATCTCTCAAGCAAAACAGATTTTTCATCAGCATGTTTGACAGCCATTTCTCTGACAATGCTTGTCAGCCTGTTTGTGCCTACCATCCTAATACAGAAAGCAGAGAAGCTGGATATAGGCCTGGGAAAACTGCTCATGAAAAGAGCACCTGGCAATACCCATTACCAAAATTATTTGAACTTGGGACAGAGTTGACAATATTGAATTATTACAAAAGAGTGGGAGAAAGGCTATACTAACTGTATCCAATAAGATAGAAGCTGGATAGGAAGATTGAGAAAAAGGCATTCAGGGTTCCTATCTCATCCATGAGTCAGGGTCACAGAGGACAATAATCAAGGTTTGTATGGAAAGATTTCTGGGAGTTGCCATGAGCCAAGTTAGTACAAGTATTGGGATGAGGTGAGAATGGGGGAATCAGTGTACACAAACTAAGAGAAACAACCAAGATAACTGAGGATGGGAATCACTGCGTTATCTAATTGCAGAAAATGATTTTCTCTCTTTCAGTGGATCTTACACCTGCCAGGTCTTACATCAAAGCATCTTAAAGATGCAGCTTATCATTTGAAAATAAAATTATGGGAGTCTCAATTTAAGTCTGTGCATGATCAGACAAGAATAGACATATCTCGCAAACTGGTTGAATAAACGCAGTTAAAGTCCATGTGCTAAGGAGCATCTTGGAATCACTCTTCCTGAGAAAAGAAGGGTCCAGGAGTACAGTGAGTCCTCTAAGGGTGCAATGATATTAGGTAGAGCATGATGTCTGTCATTTATATTGGTCTCTTGATTCAGTCTCAATTAAGTCCTAAACTCTTAAACTGAAACCGCCTTTGCAAAAATTTTTAACTGAGGAAATTATGACAGTGAAAGAGATTAGACCTAATTGACTCCATATTGCTTCTAAGTTTTAAGCTGTCCTTGTTCATTCCTGGGCGTAGGCCGAAGTAACCTTGGGAAGAAGTGCAGTTTATGGTTTCGATCTGAAACAAAATTGACAATAGCCCTTTACTGAAAAGACCCCTTCTTGTCTGGGGACCAGTCTGCCTTTGTAGGACTAACAAATTAGCTAAAAGATTAGAAATTACGGTTTAGGGGTCATGCAGCCTCTGTCTGCAAAATCTGAACTTCCCAAATTGATTGGGGATAACGTCACTATTGTAAAACCCGAGATCAGTGCTTGAGACACTTGCAGATCCTACACTAGATGGATCAGCTGACATCACCCAGACTGGTAATCTGGCTCAACCAGTTCTGCTTTCCCACCCAGGAACAGAAGATAGCAAGAAAACATCCCTTTGACCCCCTATGATTCCACCTCCAACCTAACCAATCAGCACTTTCCACTTCCCTAGCCCCTAGCCGCCAAAATATCTTTTTAAAACGTCAATCCCCAAATTCTCCAGGAGACCGATTTGAGTAATAAAACTCCAGTCTCCCACATAGCCAGCTCTATGAATTACTGTTTCTCCATTGCAATTCCCTTGTCTTGATAAATTGGCTTTGTCTAGGCAGCAGGTGAGGTAAACCCGTTGGGCAGTTACAAAGTACTTGGGGGTATAGGCATCATTCCATGGGATCCCTCATCAATAGAGGGTAATACTAGAGACAAATAAGAGCAAGAAAAAGAAGTAGGCAGCCTGGTAAAGGTGCTGTTGCACTCAGTGGACTGATTTGTTCATAAATATGTTACTGGTGGAAGGTATCTGAGTTACTGACAGAGAATCATATGGGTCTGCAGCAACCTCAATTCTTGCCTCCTCAGAAGAAAGAATTCAACTGAGGGGAATAAGTCAGAGAAAAAAACAAAGGCAAGTTTCAGAGCAGGAGTGGAAGTTTATTTAAAAGCTTTAGAGCAGGAAAGAAAGGAAAGTACACTTGGAAGAGACCCAAGTGGGCACCAAGAAGGTCAAGTGTGGCATTTAACTTTGATGTTAGGACTTCATAGGCTGACCCACTTCTGGTGTCTTGCACCCCTTTCCCATGCTTCTTCCCTTAGTGTGGGCTGCCCACATGCGCAGTGCCCTCCTTATGCTTGGGAGGTGAGCATGCGCAGTGTGTTTAGAAGTTGTATGCATGCCCATCTGAGGCTTTCTTCCCTTTTCCAGTGGAGTGACCCCAGAAGGTCATACTCCACCATTTTGTCTCTTAATGTGCATGCCCGGGCTCACTCACCCAGTACCTGAGATTTTACTGGAAGCTCTTTTTGCTTCTCCCTGGTGCCTGCATTCAATTAACACTCTAATGTAACAGCTGTGGACCATCAGGAGATTGTCTCTCCCTGGCACGGTTGCCAAATTATCATTTTTAGAGACGTAATGTGATCATTGTTGAACCATCACCTGACATTAACTGGTGGTTGGGGGAAGAGCCCTCTCCTGCCCCGCTCATATCTGTCCAACTACCTGTAACAAATACACATAGGGGAACCCTTGAAACGTTCCAGAAATTCTTGGGGGAAGGATCTTGAAAGAAACCTGTAGTCATGTGTCAAACAGATGGGGGCATGAACAACTTATTTGAGGTATTATTATTTACGTGAAACTCAAAGACTGGTGAGGCCTGGAGAAACAGGAATCATGGACAAAGTTCCTAATCCTTCTGGAGCAGCTGAAAATGACCTTCAGTGGAAGTGACCTTTGACTCATGCCCTGATAGAGGGTTCAAAGGGCATTTCAGATTAGAGCAGAGGGTATGCACAAAGACACAGTGTTCACTATGCTTTTTTTTGAAAATTAATTTGTGTGGACCAAGTGTTTTTCATTTTGTGCATAGCTACACGTGTACATATTTAGCGGGAATCCTGGCATTTGACCACAGTAGCCACTGAGAGCAGCTCAACTATTTCTCATAACTGTTAAAATTATTCAAATATTAGAATTGTGAGGAACCAAAGATGCCATCTATACTCTGCCACCATGAAAGTGTGAGGGATAATTACAAAGCTATTAGCAACCTCCAAGGCTCAATAACCACCTTGCTTTCATACAACATCCGCTTTGTCATGTAAATTAAGAGGCACTAAATACCACTATAGGATTTGGAAGGCTGAGGGGATGCCAAAAATCTGGTCAGCAGGTCATAAGTATTTCTTTTGTTAATCTAATGGTCTAGTTATTTGACATACAATGAGGGCAGAAGTTACCTCTATAATTCCTTGAGGTTCAGGCAGCATTTATACTCATGACACTCCATTTGCATGAAGAGAGACAGAAGGAAAGGGTGTTAATGTCTAATTGTTAATGGATCACACAGTTTAACTCTAGCGTCTAAATGTCATGATAGAGCCTGCAAACTGAACACTGTG
The DNA here is from genome assembly GCF_000951035.1 of Colobus angolensis palliatus. Taxonomy (NCBI): domain Eukaryota; kingdom Metazoa; phylum Chordata; class Mammalia; order Primates; family Cercopithecidae; genus Colobus; species Colobus angolensis. Next base: position 4,083,585 of record NW_012114722.1, on the reverse strand, counting down.
AATCTAATTGAAATTATTTTTCTGTCACTTTACAGTGATTGTTTCTTTCACATTGTCTCAAATAATGGCTGAATTAATTCTTCAGGAATTATACAGAGTAGAATTCCCTTTATATAGAAAAATAAGATGACCTTGTATTACTGTAGTTAAAAAACATATAGCAAGCACTGACTACAGTATCAAATGTCATTTCTTTGAAAACCTGGGTCAACAAAAAGCAACTCTAAAATTCAGTAAACAGATTAAAATGAAAACATTTCCATGACTTTTCTCTTCCAATGCAATTTGACTAAGACAGTATTTCAAGGATTATAAACAAAAACCTTGGTAACAGAAGAACTTTAAGCATACTTATATATCACGGCACATTCATTGTATTTAGCCTTTCCAGTGTAAGATTATCAAACACATTGTTATCAAAATTACACACCAAAAATGTTTCATGCCAAAGCTAAAATAGTCATTACTGTTTCATTTTTAGTAGCTTTAATTTTAAACTATTCTTAGGTTCATAGAATACTATTACCCAGGTACTCTTCAGTATTGTTAGGCATTACAAGCAAAAAAAAAGAATTAATATAAAATCTGCATGTTGACCGGGCATGGTGGCTCACGCCTGTAATTCTAGCACTTTGGGAGGCCAAGGCGGGCGGATCACGATGTCAAGAGATGGAGACCATCCTGGCCAACATGGTGAAACCCTGTCTCTACTAAAAATTCAAAAATTAACTGGGCGTGGTGGCACACACCTGTAGTCCCAGCTACTTGAGAGGCTGAGGCAGGAGAATCGCTTGAACCCAGGAGGCGGAGGTTGCAGTGAGCCGAGATCATGCCACTGCACTCCAGCCTGGCAACACAGTGAGACTCCGTCTCAGAAAACAAACAAACAAACAAAAAACCTCTGCATGTTATGCACCTTATAATCAGACTCTAAATTAGTACCACCTACACAAAGAATTGTTGGAGATATAAAGTCTAAGGCCTTTCTTTTAAAGAACTTATAGTCTAGTGGACAAGATGAGATACATACACACAAAATGCTCAACATATGATGGTACCTCTGTGTCAAATGAGCGTAACAGACAGTAACAGCTGTAGGAATTCAGATGAGGATCCAAGATTCCTCTCTGTAATATGGCTTTGCAGGGCTAGAATTTCTAAACTGCTTTCTTTATGCCGGGCAGTCTAGCTGCAATTAGAGCTGAGATACTATTTGTTAGACAATAGTGTATTGGTTATTGTCTCATAACCCTGGGATGGTTAATTATGTCAATTGTAATTTTTTCATATTGTATTAAAATATCTAACCACATGTATTCCAATTATCATATTAAAAATAACACAATTGGATCAAAACTTAAAGAAATTAAAATGTCTAAATATCATATGGTCTTAATTTTTTTTTTTTAAATTCCCTCCCTTTATGACTAAAAACTTGTATCTTCAGTCTCCGGATCAAAGAAGGTGTGCTAATAACAATCACTTTCTGACAGTCACTATACCACTAGCATAAAATTTTAAAGTGACCTCAATATAATATGACCTCAGTGGTTTTAACATGGAACCTACTGAATATGCAGTTCCATTCTTATCCCAAACTCTGGATTTTCCCCTTCTTCCCTCTTTAGTAAAATATATTATATTATGACTGCATGAGATGAGGCATCTCCATGATATGGAGAAAGTAGAAAATAACAAAAATTAGATTCTTTAGGTCATTTGTAAATGCACCACTTCATTCAATCTGTCCTCCATTCCCATAAGTTGCTTTAATAAAGTGATTGTAATCAGTCTTAGGAAGATTAATACAAACAAAACTAACAGTTCCCTTCTCTTCTCGTTAATATCTGCAGTCAGAGGCTTCCACATTTATATGTGAGAGAGGAGACAGGCCAGCTGTGGTGGCTCACATCTTTTTTCCAGAACTTTGGGAGACTGAGGTGGGAGGATTGCTTGAGGCCAGGAGTTCAAGACCAATCTGGGCAACATAGTGAGCACTGTCTCAAAAAAAAAAAGGAGACAAAGAAAAATCAGTCATCTTGGAAGGTTCAACAGCAACCGAGGGTCTTCTAAATATCAGACAGCAACTCTTCTTTCCATATTTCGAAAGATTAACACAGCATTTGAAATTATCTTTTCATTCCATTTTTATTATAATGCTCTAATTTTGAGTTACTATAGTAACCATTTTTTATTTGAGCCAAGGCTTCATTATTGTCACTTTAATTGTTTTGTTTTGTTTTCTACTCTAGCTTCAAGTGAGTTTTTAAAATGGAAAATTGATTTATTTACTATTCTCTAAATATTACAGAACAGAAAGACGATTTAGACAATGATTCTGTATGACTATATTGAAAATATCTGTTTATGTACAAATCATCACTGCCTATTTTAAAATATCAGGCATTGTACTTAAACCAGACTATTGTTTCATATAATTAAATATGAGAGTGCTAGTAACTAATCTGCAACACACCACTGAAAAGTATACAACATGCAACTACTTCTGCAATACCTAATTGTTAAAGAAAATTTATTTTTGGCTTCATATTATATTGAGAAATGTGAAGATGGTAATCACAATATTTGCATCATTACACAATTTGTATTTTAGGAGAGAGAAACTCATAATAGATTAATCTGATTTTTCATGGTATTAATTGAAATAACCAATTAATGTAATTTAAGTTGTTTATGTCTGATTAACTTCTTAATAACAGCTCCATTCATGGCTCAGTGCTTAACCAGCCAAAATAACCAATTATATTTTGGAAGAGATTAGTCAGTAACAATGAGCACAGAAGCTTTGAGGGCAATTATAGTGAAAGTGACATTTCCAGTCTTATAGAGCAGGGGTCTCCATCCTGAGCCGCAGACTGGTACTGGTCAGTAGCCTGTTAGGAACCCGCCTGCACAGCAGGAGGTGAGCGGAAGGCGATTACCACCGGAGCTCTGCCTCCTGTCAGATCAGCTGCCATATTACATTTTCATAAGAGCATGAACCCTATTGTGAACCTGCAAAGGATCTAGATTGTGTGCTCCTTATGAGAACCTGCAAAGGATCTAGATTGTGTGCTACTGATGATCTGAGGTGAAAAAGTTTCATCCCAAAACCATCCCTGTCCCCCGAACCCCAGTGGAAAAATTATCTTCCACGAAACCAGTCCCAGGTGCCAAAAAGGTTGGGGACTGCTGTTATAGAGGAAAAACAAATCCACATTCACTAAAGATGCAATTTGGAAGTTAATATATCTCCTAATATACACTTAAAATTATCCAAGATTAACCAAATGAAAATATAGAAATGCATTTTAAAAATTAAAAAACACTAAAAATCACAAGATCATGCCTCTTTTAGCATGTTCAAATTGAAGTCATCTGAAATTCATTGAATATTAACTCATTGTTTTTGCATGTACGTAAGTAGCACATTTTATCTAAGAAAGTAGACTTTAAAAAGATAATTAGGTAAAATTATTTCGGTGCCTTCAGAAATGAAAAAGCTAAAATATAAAGCAGAGTCTGTTTACCCATGAACAAGTTGAACCAAGATTTTTATTTATTAGTGAAACAAATTACTAATCTTTCTATAAAACAATTATTTGTATTTGTATAATGTTCTATGGCTTATTACTTACACACCCAACATTTTATTTAATCTTGTCAACATCCTTGTAAGGTAATCACTATCACCATTTTACAGATTAAAAACAAATTCAAGACTCTTTTTGAATACATGACTTTCTAAGATTATAGTGCTAATGAGTGGCAAAGTCTCAAATTCACTAGTCTCACTCACAATCCGGTACTTTTCCACTAAATTCACAATTTAGATTGTTTTCATCATTAAAGAATCATTACTAGTGTCATCCCAGAAAAAAGACCAATCCTTATGAGTGTAGGCCATATGGGCAGATGAACAATGAAGAAGGAGAAGATATATGAACTTTCAGTTCAGGCTTATCAACAAATAAATTCTATAACTACAGACAGAAGCATTACCCCATGATGAACACATAGCAATGTCTAGAAACTACTCTCCAATTCTAGATGAATAATCTTTCAAGTTTAATAAGGCAATTTCACCTAACAAGATTTTTTCCCTCCATACAAATGGGGTAAAATCCAAACCAATTCAATGCTAAATAAATAGTAAAATTATTTTTCTCATCCTTCAGTGTAGAAGTTGCTTTTCTTAGGCAAATTCACAGGGAAGGTCTACATATTTTAAGAATTCTCATTTAGTGTTACATCAAAGCTCGCCTTTTCCTTATGGCTGAAACTTTGAGCAAGACCAATAAATCATGACCGAGCTAAAATTGAGCAAGATCCTTAGAAGCAGAATAATCAAGACTTATGTGCATTTGAGAGACCTGTAAAGTATGAATGAATGTTCTCTGCCCCTTCAATTCTATTTGTATTAAATTTACATTCAGTCTGCCTAAAATTATTTAAGACTTGCATTTGATGTAATTCTTAAGTCATTAGTGCCTAAGATGTCATAACATTTTTGAGGAAATATGTAAATATTATGTAAATATTGATCTACGACTAAACATGTTTGCAAGAACTGTCTCAATGTAGTTAATATTTTGGTTAAATCAGTATTTCTATTTTTTTGCAAACTATAACTTTCACCATTGGCATTGATCTGTATCTCAATATATTCGTTTAATATGGACATTTTATATTAGTAAATTCAAAGTTAACTATATAATACATATTTGAAGATAGCAGGCCAAAGAGACTATTTTTTTTCTAATTGACATTGAAACAAATGATTAGCATGCCGCAGTGCTCGTCTAACTCTTTCATATTCATTAATTATTAAGGATTAATTCTGTGAAAATCCAGAGAATGCTTATGATGATGAATTCTTAAGATATACAACTGTTGGAGGAGATAAGAAATGTTCATTAATTTATCATGTATTGAAACACACTATAAAGATCTTGACTGCTATAAATGTCTCCTACTTTTTTCATATAATTACTAAATATTGGTGGAGAATGTACATTAACATTTGCCCATTAAAATCCGATTACAATTTTCTAAACTATTACAATTTATTAACCTTGTGCAAGGTTATATACAAATTATTCAAATGCTTTTTATTTGTGGAAGTACTTTATATACATTGCCTGTTTCACATGCATTGCCTCACCTGATCCTGCCAAAAATCTCATGAGAGACAGCAGTTAGTAAGCCATTGTAAAGGAAGAGAAGGCAGGCCCAAGTGTAGAAACGCAGCTGATTAAGTACCAACTATATACTAGGTACAGCCTTAGACTCTTAAAAAAGATAATCAGGAAGCATATAATCCAGCAAGGAAAACAATTAAACAGGTATAAATATGAACTGTGGTGAGTACTATGATAGGACAATCAAGAATGCTATGAGAAGTCATAAAAGGGCAACCTGACTTACTCTTGGAGGAGGTAGAGAAGCCTCCTTGAAAGAAGAGATATTTAGGATGTGAAAAATCAGGAAGTTCCTTCAAGGCATGCTTAATTTTGTATGCTTTATTGTGAAGGCTATAGGAGTAATGGGAGAAAAACAAGGAAAAATGCTAGAAGCACAGGTCCAGGCTAAACTAAGAAAGAAAAAAAAAAAATTGGCATCAGCATTCATTAGCCACTTAATATGGGCCAGGAATTGCAATGAATACATTTCTGCAATCTATATTTTATTTAATCCTGACATCAGCCCTAGGAGGTATTGACACTGGTATCAAAGTTATTATTGCTATTATTATTACTAGCAGTAGTAGTAGAAGCAGTAGCAGCAGCAGCACCAGCAGTAGTAGTACTAATATTTGACCTAAATGTACAAATAGTTGATGATTAAATACATTATAACAGGTCATTAAACAGCAAACATAGTAATACCCCATTTTATAGAAAACTGTAGAAAAACTATGTCCAACAAGATCTGAAAGTCTTACATCCAGATGTTAACAGCTAACAGTCATTGTTTCTGGATAGGGGAGATTACGAGCACTCTCTAAGGTCATCTTTTGCTTATGTATATGTGTGTGTATTGTTTTTTAATACGAAAATATAAAACATAGTAAAATAAAATATTTCTTGGACACTTAACTGGATCCAACATTTCCTTTCACAAAAAGCACAAAAAAGGAATAATTGAATGAAAACAAATTAGAAATAAAAATTCAATGCATAGAAAATATTCTGAAAAAATGGAATATAATGCTTCAAGATGCAAAAAGAGTTTTAAAAGAACTCAGACTCAATATTGCACCCAAATTGCCAATTCTTTAAAAGCTAATGATTTCAGTTGTTATAGACTGAATTGTGTGGCCCACCCCAACCCCCCCCCCCCCCACCACTTCCCAAAAATTCATAGGTTGAAGCTCTAACCCTCAATGTGACTGTATTTGGAGACAGGGCCTTTAAGGAGGTAATTAAGCTAATTGAGGTCATAAAGGTGGGGCCCTAATCCAATACAACTGGTGGTATCCTTATAAGAAAAGTCCTTGCCGACAGAGAAAAGGCCATATAAAGACATATCAAGAAGACAGCCATCTGCAAGCAAGGCGAGAGACCGTAGGAGAAACAAAACCTGCTGGCACCTTGACCTTGGACTTCCAGCCTCCAGAACTGTAAGAAAATACATTTCTGTTGTTTAAGCCACTCAGTCTACGGTACTTGGGTATGGCTGCCTGAGAAGACTAATGTATTTAGATAGTTTATGTTTGACCAAATCATCAAGTTGACCTATTTGTTTTCAGAAAAAGAAAACCTGCTTTAGCTTTATGGAATGTTTTGCTTATTTGTTTTCTTTGAGTTTTATATTTTCTAGTGAGAGGAGGGAAGATACTCTACCTTAAATGGTAGCAGAGTGTGGTTGTGGTCCCACTGGAGCAGATGTGGAAACAAAGGGAAATGTGATGATTACTTTTATGTGTCAACTGGGTCACGATGTGCCCATAAATTTGATTAAACATTATTCTAGGTGTGTCTATGATGATGTTTCTGGATAAGATTAACATTAACATCTCTTCCTGTCTTTCAGCTGAGACATCAATCTTCTGCAGTTGAACTCAGACTTGGACTGAGACTTACAACATTGGCTCTCCTGGTTCTCAGACCATCAGACTCAGACTGAAACTTGCACTTATCTCTTCTAAGATGAAGGAGTTCTTGCATCTGGCCCTTCTTACAACAACAACAACAAAAAAGAGACACAATACCTAGTAGGCCTTTTTCAACTTTGGAGGCAACATAGTCTTCATTTGGAGGCATTACTCTGTCCCACTTACCAGCTAATCGAAAAAGCTGCTAGTTGTTTTCTTTTTCTTTCTTTGTTTTGAGGCAAGGTCTCACTCTGTTGCCCCATGCTGGAGTACAATAGCACAATCATGGCTCATTGCAGCCTCAACCTTCCAGGCTCAAGTGATCCTCCTACCTCAGCCTCTTGAGTAGCTAGAACCATAGGTGTGTGCCACCAAGCCTGGCTATTTTTTTTTTTTTTTTTTGCCTGTAGATATAGGGTCTCCCTATGTTGCCCAGTCTCAAACTCCTGGACTCAAGAGACCTCCCACCTCAGCCTCCAAAAGTCCTAGGATTACAGATGTGAGCCACTGTGCCTACCCAGCTGCTAGTTTTGAGTGAGGCCCAAAATAACAGAAGACTACAACAGATCCAGTCTGACATGCAATCTACTCTGTCAGTTGGTCCACATGATTCAGCAGATCCAGTGCTGCTTACAGTGTCAGTTTTCAATTAGGGTGCTGTTTGGAGCCTTTGGCAGGCCTATGTGCGTCACAGCCCAGGTCCATAGGATTTTGGAGCAAAGCCCTGCCATTCTCTACAGATAACTACTCTCTTTTTAAGAAATAGTTCTTGGCCTGTGACTGAACCTTAGTAGAAACTGAATACTTAACCATGGATCACCAAGTTACTAGGTAACCTGAGTTGCCCGTCATGAACTGGGTGTTATCTGACCCACCAAGCCATAAAGTTGGACATGCATAGCAGCACTCCATCATTTAATGGAAGCAGTATATACATGACTTGTCCCAAGCAGGCCCTGAAGGCACAAGCAAGCTACATGAAATGCCTGTGGTCCCCACTGCTGCTACACTGCCTTCTTTCTCCCAGTCTCACCTGTGGCCTTACAGAAACTGTAATTGTCATGAGTATCTCTCTTTATTTTATGAATATATTTGTGTGTATGCAAAATATCTGTTTCCTTCCCTCTCTCATTCCCCTATCATGTCACATATTGACTATATATCATAGTATTTAAGTACTATATCATTAATTTGTTGGGGCACAATGGCTCATGTCTGTAATCTCAGCACTTTGGGAGGCTGGGGCAAGAGGATTACTTGAGCCAAGAAGTTCAAGACCAGCCTAGGCCACAAAGGGAGACCCTGCCTCTACAAAAAATTTAAAAATGATCCAGGCCTGGTGGCATGCACTTGTGGTCCCAGCTACACAGGAGGCTGAGGTGGGAGGATCACTCGAGCCCAGGAGGTGGAGGCTGCAGTGAGCCAGGATTATACCACTGCACTCCAGCCTGGGCCACAGAGCGAGACCTTGTCTCAAGAAACATTATAATGTGTTGCTAATTTTATATCATAGCACTTAAGTTATGATATCTCAAGAAGAGTAAACATCACTCAAGTACTTTACCTCTTCTTCTAGGGAAGGGGTTAGTGCATTTTTCCTTGTACGTAGGAGAGTTGTATCATACTGGGTGGAACTGTGGTCTTGTCATTTTATATGGAGATTAAGTGTGGTTAAAGAGATGCATGTTGGGTGCCAAGCTGACAAAGGGTTAACTCGTGATGGTCGTGTTCATGTGTCAAATTTATTGGGCCATGGGATACCTACATATTGGGTTAAACACTATTCTGGATGTGTCTGTGAGGGTTAGATATCAATCTGGGTGAGATTAATATTTAAATTGGTAGACTGAAAAAAAGGAGATTACCCTCCCCAGTGTGGATGGGCATCATCCAATCTGTGGGAGACCTGAATAGAACAAAAGGTTGAATAAGGGAGGATTTACTCTTTCTGCCTGACTGTGTTACAGGTGGGACATCTATCTTCTCCTGCCTTCAAACTCACACTCAGATTGGATCTTACACTATTGGCCTTTCTGGTTCTCAGGTCAAAATACAACTATACCATCAGCAATCCTGAATCTCCAGCTTGCTGGCTGACAATCTTAGGACTTCTCAGCTTTCATAACCAGGTAAGCCAATTTCTTTTTTAAAAAATAATTTTAACTTTTATTTTAGATTCAGGGGGCACATGTTCAGATTTGTTACATGGGTATATTGTATGATGCTGGGGTTTGAGATAGGAATGATCCTGTCACCCAAGTAGTGAGTATAGTACCCAATAGGTAGTTTTTCAGCCCATGCCTCATTCCCTCTCGCCCCACTCTAGTGGTTCTCAGTGTCTGTTATCGCCATCTTCATGTCCATGTGTACCCAATACTTAGCTACAACTTACAAGTGAGGTTATACAGTACTTGGTTTTCTGTTTCTGCCTGAATTCACTTAGGATAATGGCCTCCAACTACATCCATGTTGCTGCAAAGGATATAATTTCATTCATTTTTATGGCTGCATAGCATTCCGTGTTATATATGTACCATATTTTCTTTGTCCAGTCCACCCTGGATGGGTACCTGGATTGAATCTATGTCTTTGTTATTGTGAATAGTGCTGCAGTCAACATGAGTGAATGTGTCTTCTTGGTAGAATGATTTATTTTTCCTTTGTGTATATGCTCAGTAATGGGATTGCTAGGTTGAATGGTAGTTCCACTCTCCGTTCTTTTTTTTCTCCCCAGCTAATTTTTTTTTTTTTAGAGATAGGGTCTTGCTATGTTGCCCAGGCTGGTCTTAAACTCCTGGACCCAAGCAGTCCTCTCACGTTGGCCTCCCAAAGTGTTGGGCTTTTAGGCATGAGTCACTGCCCCCGGCCTCAACTCAGTTCTTTGAAGAATCTCCAAACTGCTTTCCACAATGGCTGAACTAATTTACATTCCCACCAACAGTGTATAAGCATTCCCTTTTCTCCACAGCCTCACCAGCATTTCTTATTTTTTGATGTTTTAATAATAGCCATTCTGATTGATGTGAGATAGTTTCTCAGTTGTGATTTTTATATACATTTCTCTGATGATTAGCATTGTGGAGCATTTTTTCATATGTTTGTTGGCTGCTTGTATGTCTTCTATTGAGAGGTGTCTCTTCAGTCCTTTGCCCATTTTTCAATGGGGTTATTAGTTTTCTGCTTGTTGAATTAAGTTCCTTACAGATTCTGGATATGAGACCTTTGTTCGATGCATAGTTGGCAAATATTTTCTCCCATTCTGTGGGTTGTCTATTTACACTGTTGATAGTTTCTTTTGCTGTACAGAAGCTCTTTAGTTTAATTAGATCCCACCTGTCAGTTTTTTGTTTTGTTGCAATTGCTTTTGAAGACTTAGTGATCAATTCTTTCTCAAGGCTGATATCCAGAATGGTGTTCCCATGTTTTCTTCTAGGATTCCTATAGGTTGAGGTCTTACATTTAAAAATTTAACACATCTTGAGTTAATCTTTGTATGTGGTAAAAGATAGGAGTACAGTTTCATTCTCTGCATATGGCTAGCCAGCTATCATAGCACCATTTATTGAATAGAGTGTCCTTTCTCCATTGCTTATTTTTGTCAACTTTGTCAAAGATCAGATGACTGTAAGTGTGTGGCTTTATTTCTGGGCTCTCTGTTCGGTTCCACTGGTCTCTGTGTCTATTTTTGTACCAGTACCGTGTTGTTTTGGTTACTGTAGCCTTGTATTTTGAAGTTGGGTAGTGTGATGGCTCCACCTTTGTTCTTTTTGCTTAGGACTGCTTTGGCTATTTGTGCTCTTTTTTGGTTCCATATGAATTTTAGAACAGTTTTTTCTAATTCTGTAAAAATGATATTGGTAGTTTGATAGGAATACCATTTAATCTGTATATGAGCCAATCTCTTATGATAAGTATATATGTAATATATAACATATAACATATAATTATAATATATAATACGTAATGTATAGTATATAATAGATACATATATAATATATAATAGATACATATTTATAATAGCTAATATTTACATACATATAGCTCCTATTGGTTCTTTTTCTTTGTAGAACCCAGACTAATAAAAGAACCAAATCTATGTCCAAGGCACGGCAACGTTGTAAAACGTAGTAAAGCAAGAAATCATCAGAACCTGGCTTGGGACTGAAGTGGAAGATGAAGGGATGTTCATTGGCAAGAATCAAATCTGCATCTTACATGGGAGGCACAAGAGTAGGTTGGGAAGGTGAGATTTGGTGAGACAGCCTGAAGCAACTGCACTCATCAAAGAGCAGAAGAATTGGCTTCTATGCCTGTGGGATAGTAGAGACCTTTAAAAGGCAGTCTGGACAAAAACATAAGAGTTGTTTCTACTAGGAAGGAAGGGAGGGAGGGAGGGAGGAAATGGAAGGAGGGTTACTATGATATCAACAGCACATCTGAATTATCTATCATTAGACAGCTAACTGTCTAATGATAGATAATTAGACAGCTATCATTGCTAGCTATCTAATAAGATGTGGAGAAAAACTAAAATTGTTGCTTATTACTTCACATTCTGCCCCTAAGCTGCCACAGACAATATTTTGAATAATTTTACTTAATTGCACATTCATTTAATCAATATGCCCCTATATTTCAGTCCCATCTCCAATTATATGATTATGTCATTGTTCCTAATATTCGTTTTTTTTTTTTTTCTTTTTAAGAAGGAGTCTCACTCTGTCGCACAGGCTGGAGTGCAGTGGCACGATCTGGGTTCACCGAAACCTCCGCCTCCTGGGTTCTAGCGATCCTCCTGCCTCAGTCTCCCAAGTAGCTGGGATTACAGACATGCACCACTGCATCTGGCTAATTTTTTGTATTTTTAGTAGAGAGGGGGTTTCACCATGTTGGCCAGGCTGGTCTTGAATTCCTGACCTCAGGTGATCCACCCGCCTCGGCCTCTCAAAGTGCTGGGATTACAGGTGTGAGCCACTGCGCCTGGCTAATATTCTTTATTTCATTGTTTTGTTCATTTGTGATAGGGGCTTAACTATAGAGATTAAGAGCCAGGCTCTGGAATCAAACTACCTAGATTCAAATCCAGGTGCTGCTTCTTTCTAACTGTGTGACCTGGCGCAAGTTACTGAAACTTTGTGACTCAGTTTTTGAGGAAAGGTTGTTGTGAGGATTAAACGTGTTAATACCACTTAGATTAACACGTTTGTTAATGAACCCACACTTAGATTTATGCCAGGCACTGTTGGCTCCTATGATTGTTAAATGTAACATTAAACTGTAAAAGAGAGACTATCTAAGGAAGACTGCCCTTACTGAATTCCATTCTGTGTTACTGCAGTGCACCATTGTTTTCAGTGATATAGCATAATATGGTAGATATTAATTTCTGTTTTCTTTTTATAATAATATAATAACCTTGCATCCTAATTATGAAATATACAAAGTATATAAATATAATATATAGTAATATAACTGTAAATATCTACATATAAAAATGTAAAATAGGCCGGGCGCAGTGGCTCAAGCCTGTAATCCCAGCACTTTGGGAGGCTGAGACGGGCAGATCACGAGGTCAGGAGATCGAGACCATCCTGGCTAACATGGTGAAACCCCGTCTCTACTAAAAAATACAAAAAACTAGCCGGGCGAGGTGGCGGGCGCCTGTAATCCCAGCTACTCAGGAGGTTGAGGCAGGAGAATGGCGTAAATCCGGGAAGCAGAGCTTGCAGTGAGCTGAGATCCGGCCACTGCACTCCAGCCTGGGCGACAGAGCGAGACTCCATCTCAAAAAAAAGTAAAGTATAAATAAAAAATAAAAGTAATAAATAACCACATATATTCAAAATAACCACTATAATTTTTTAAATGTTCTATTAATTCTTAAATCTGTTGTACAGTTTGTAAATCATAAAACAAACATAGTCGCTGGGCGCAGTGACTCACGACTGTAATCCCAGCACTTTGGGAGGCTGAGGCAAGTGGATCACCTGAGGTCAGGAGTTTGAGATCAGCCTGGCTAACATGGTGAAACTCTGTCTCTACTAAAAATACAAAAATTAGCTGGGCCTGGTGGTGGGCACCTATAATCCCAGCTCCTCGGGAGGCTGAGGCAGGAGAATCGCTTGAACCTGGGAGGCAGAAATTGAGATGGTGCCACTGCACTCCAGCCTGGACGGCAGAGCAAGACTCCGTCTCAGAAAAGAAAAAAAAAAAATAGACATAATCATTTTTTACCTTACAGTGTAATAGGAATTTTTTCCTGTTAGAAAATACTATTTACAAATGTAATTTTAATTGTTGTATAATATTCCATCAAATAAATGTATCACAATTTATTTAGCCATTCATATTTTTAGACATTTGGGTTGTATCATCTTCCTCTTCTTCCTTCTCCTCCTCCTCTTCCTTCTCCCATTCATTTTTCTTCTTTGCTGTTTTAATTAACACTTAAATATATACCCTGGTAACAGAATATAGATGAATATATGAACAAATGAAATAATAGATAGATCTGTATTGAACATCTTTAACACTAATATTCATTATCATCACTGTTATATTACCTTAAGGAGAATCCCTAGGAGTAATAGTACTTAATCAAAAGACTTAGTATTGTACTGCCATTTCCATTTCCAATCAGCTAGGTTGGACCAATTTAAAATTCACTAACAGCAAATAAGGGCTCCCATTTTCCTGCTATGTTGGTAACATTGTATATTTCACTTCTTCATCTTTGCAAATTCCATGGGCAGAAATCATATGCCATCCTTCTCTCTCTTTTTTTTTTTTTTTTTTTTTTT
>NW_012114722.1:3954198-4069639 GCF_000951035.1 Colobus angolensis palliatus | reverse complement strand
TTGAGACAGAGTCTCACTCTGTTGCCCAGGCTGGAGGGCAGTGGTGTGATCTCTGCTCAATGCAACCTCTGCCTCCCAGGTTCAAGGGATTCTCCTGCCTCAGCCTCCCAAGTAGCTGGAATCACAGGTGCACACCACCAAGCCCAGCTAAGTTTTGTATTTTTAGTAGAGACAGGGTTTCACCATGTTATCCAGGCTGGTCTCGAACTCTTTACCTCAAGTGATCCACCTGCCTCAGCCTCCCAAAGTGCTAGGATTACAGATGTGAGCCACCGGGCCCAGCCCATATGCCATCATCCTTTTAATTTGATTTTTTTATGATCAGTAAAATTCAAATGTGTTGAACATTTGTATATATTTTATGGACTGTCTTTTTAAATCTTTAGATAACTTTTGTTTATCATGTTTTATACATATACACACATATTCAATTTTATATAAGGCATAAACATAACTATATCATACATGGCTGGAGTTTTAATGGAGTTCTTCTCTTTTTTTTATTCTTTTTAAACTCTTTTTGCTTGACATTCTCCTGTATCACCTTCACCCCTATAACCTGTGTTAACAACTTAGTATATATCCTTCCAGAGTTTTCTTCATGCTCATAATTAAATCCAATGAGAGAGGGGCATAAACAGAAAAACAAAATGTGGAGGGGTGTGCTGAGAGAGAGAGAGGCGGAAAGAGAGAGAGAGAGAGAGAATGTGTGCGTTTCAAAAAGAGAGAGAAAGAGAATATGAGAGTATGAATGAATCATTAAGAGAGAACATGTACACTGGAGCCAAAACGCCTAGGTTCAAATTGCATTCCTGCCATTTACCAGCTGTGTGAACCTGGACAAGTGACTTTACTTCCCTATACCTCAGTTTCCTCATTCGTAAACTGAGCATCAACATAATACCTACCTAATTGAGTTAATGCATGTACATTTCTTAGAAGAGTTGTGGCACATCATATGTGTTTTATAAATGTTAACTATTGTTATATATATGAGTTTGGAGATCATCATTTATTTTGCAAAAATACTATTATACACATCTTTTTGGAAGGGGCATCTTGTTTTCCCAATAGGAGAGACATAATACCGTTGACCCTTGAAAAATGCAGAGATCAGGGTGCCCTCCACCCTTGCACAGTCAAAAATCTCTGTATAACTTTTAACTCCCCCAAAACTTACCTGCTGATATGTACTACTGTTGACAGGAAGCATTACGGATAACAAAAAAGATTGAATATGACATATTTTGCATGTTACATGTATTATATACTGTATGCTTACAATAAAGGAAGCTAAAGAAAAAGTTTTGAAGAAAATCATAACGAAGAGAAATATATGTACTATTCATTAAGTGGAAGTGAATCAGCATAAAGTTCTTCATCCTCATCATCTTCATGTTGAGTAGGCTGAGGAGGAGGGAGAAAGGAAGGGTTAATCTTGCTGTCTGTTTTGGCAGAGGCAGAAGAAAATCCTTGCATAAGTGGACATGTGCAGTTTAAATCCGTATTGTTCAATAGTAAATTGTATTTCATTAAGTCTTAAAACGTCTTTGATTTTAAGATGTGTTATTATTTTTTGCACCACTAAGAAGAAAGAAAATGTGCTACCGGTTAAAAATGACATAAAGCTTTCTAATCATTTAGAATCTTTATTTTATTCTTATTGAAAAGTTCTTTTAGACATATTTACCCAAATAATTTTACTGTATATTATTCCTGTGTATATAAATAAACTAAATTGGTTATGGTGTTCCTAAAAAGAACCTTTCTAACATTGAATCTAACTTTTCTGTATGCTTTCAACTCAAAATCATCATCATCATCCATGTTTTTGCGCATAATGTTATTTTATGTGTCATCAAAAACATTGGTGGTGCAACGGTTCTTAAAAGAGTGCTCCATTATCATCACCAGGATTTTATTTATTTGAAGCCATCACCAGGATTTTATTTGAAGCCATTCTGCAGTTTTTGGTGCTGGAATCTTCTTGATTATATCAGAAAGTGTCAATACAAGGTTTTACATAAACAGTCAGGATTCACATTCTTTTCTTCCATGATTTTGTTGAGTGAAACATGTAGAGATTGTAATTGGCCAGCCATGCTTACAGTAGTAACAACTGTGTTCATGCATGTGCAACAGGGGAAATCATGGTGTGACTGTTACTCAGCCTTCAGTGATTGTAGAATGCCATCAATTCTAAGGGACATTCCAATTTTAGAAATAAAATCTATGAAAATATATGTTTTTAATTAAAAGAATATGATAATTAATTATTTCAATTTAGAAGAATCTGCCTGTCTGTGAGCTTTAGATGTTTACTTTTTTATTTGCGGGGGGCGGGGGGGCTCAGTCATATGTGTCATCTCATTTAATTTTCATAATTCCAAAAACGAAAACCATTTTACAAGATGTGGAAACTGAGGCTCAAAGTAAAGCAATATACATGAGAGTCGTGTGGCCAGTAAGTGACAGAGTTGGGGTCGCAATCCTGGTGGGGTTTTTTGGTTCGGTTGGTTGGGTTATTTATTTTTTTTTTTTATTATACTTTAAGTTCTAGGGTATATGTGCACAACGTGCAGATTTGTTACATAGGTATACACGTGCCATATTGGTTTGCTGCACCCATTAACTCGTCGTTTACATTAGATATTTCTCCTAATGCTATCCCTTCCCCTGCCCCCCAGCCCAGGACAGGCCCTCTGTGATTTGTTTCTTTATATCTTTTGTCATTTTTCTATTAGGATGCCTTTTTCTTGTCAATTTGTAATAATTTTTGTACATAATAAACTGTCACCTTAGTATCAGAATTCTCCCAGATCTATAATCTATTGATTTATTGTAGCTTTTGCCATAACAAATATCTCCATTTTATATAGTCAAAACTGTTACATTTTTTAATAACTTCTGGTTCTCCTGCTTTGCCAATGTCTCCCCTATTCCGAAGCTATAAATGTAATCTCCTTATTTTTCTTCCAGGATTTTAGTTTTTATTTGTTTACACTTAGTACTTAATCCATCTGGTTTTGTGTGTGTGTGTTTATATGATGTGCAATCGGAGTTTAACTTTATTTTCTTCCATATGGACAACCAGTTGTCCCAGAACCATATATTAAATATTCCATCCTTTCCTCACTGAATTTGAAATGCCATCTTTGTTATATATTAGCACCTCATATTGCTAATGCCGGGATCTATTACTTGGTATCTTTTATCCTTTAATTTATCTAGAATTTATTCCTGTACAACTGGTTGTCCAGTTGTTCAGAATTGTTTTTTGAATTATCATGCTGTCTCCACTGATTTGAAGTACCTTATGTATTGGTTCCATTCATCATTCTATTTTAGCACCAACATCTCCCAATTTCAATTCTTGTAGCTCTATAACATGTTTTTGTATCTGGTAGACAAGTCATATCTCTCCATCCTTTTACACTTCTTTACTAGAATTTAATTGGATATCTTCTCATGTTTATTTTTTCAGATAAACTATAGGATGTTCTGGCCATTTTACATCTCTCTTTCCGTATATACAAATACTAAGTACATATATGCATGCATGCATGCATACGCACATACTGTGATATGAGTTTGCTTGAAAGTTTGTTGCATGTGTAGATATACTGCATATGTTTCTCCATTAATTAATCTTCTTTGATGTCAGTAGTAGAGTTTTGTAGTTATCTTAATTTGGTCTTGCACATGTTTCTTTAAATTTTACTATTTGGCATTTTTGTGTCAGTAGCATGAAGATGTTTTTCATTTCATTAACAAATGGATTATTGCTGGAATATAGTAAGTATATTGATTTTAGTGTATTAATATTATAGTTCTGTACTTCATTCTTCAGAGGTTTGCGGATCGAGAATTACATCATCTACAAATAATGAAAATTTCCTACTTTTCATTTTTACTTGATTTATATATTTATATTTTATGCATGCTTTGACAAGCATGTCCATAATGACATTGAATAATAGAGATGATAGTAGACAGTTCTATTTGTTCTGAATTTTAATAGGAATGCTTCTGGTATTTCTTCATTAAGTATAATGCTAATGTTGACTGAGTTAATTTTTTATTATGTGAAGAAACTATCTTTCTACTTCTATTTTACCAGGGATTTTCTTTAGGAATATCTATTGGAATTTTCCCTCCAGAAAAAATATTTAAGCCTCTGTTGAAATATTGTTCTCCTTTGGCCTGTTATTATGAATTATTATTGGTTTTCTAATATTGAGCCATCCATGCATTAATGGTACAACATTTACTTAAACATCAACTATTATTCATAACATTTACAACTATAAATCATAACATTTACTTAATCATCAACTATTATTATTTGAATATATTACTGGATTCAGGTTGCTACTTCATTACTTAGAATTTTTGCACCAATATTTGCAATTCATGTCAAATAGTTGCTTTATTAATAAATACACTTAAAACAAGTAAGTTTCCTCTGAATGCAGTTTTGCCTCATAATTTTGATAGTATTGTTTTCCCTGGCATTATTTTCTAAATAGTGATTTAAGCTAAGCTTGATTTCTATTAGCTCCAATATCTACTTTAGGAGAGTGGTTTTTTTGATTCTTAATGGTTCAACTTTTTCTATTTATAACTCTGCTATTAATATATGGTTTTATGCAACCTTGACAATGCAGTTCACACAATTTCTTATTTGGAGAAAGTAGTAAGATTCTTTTTGTGAATTAAAATATGAAATATGACCAATTTTGGTGTTTCATAGATATTTGAAAAAAAGAAGTGTATTTTCTGCCGCATAAATGTGTGTGTGAAATTAATAGTATTATTAGTGTCTTCCTTTCTTTTTCTACTCAATTTGTCAAAGATTAGAAAAGTTGTGTCAAAATTTCCCCTGATGATTGTGATTTTACTAACTTTTCCTTACATTCTGATAACTTTCACATTATATATTTTGATGTTATCTGATACTTAACAATTGTTTTGTTTTGTCAATAAAAATCAGTCTTTTCAATGTAGTTTTATGCTTTTTACTTTTTATTCTACTTTGCCTGGTGTCGAAGTTGTGAACCTTTCTTTCCTCTCATTTTCATTTGCCTGATAAAGCTTTGTTCTTTATTTGCAACTCTTCTCTAACTTAGTTGTAGAATATCGGTCTTGTATTAGGAGAGCTTAATCCTTTCATATTTATCATGATGAGTTATATATTTGGTCATCGTTTTGACATGCTATTTGACACTTGCCATATTTAATATGTCAAGATTTAATAAATCATTACTGTTTTTTTCTTTTTTTTGAGGCGGAGTCTTGCTCTGTCACCCAGGCTGGAGTGCAGTGGCACTATCTTGGCTCACTGCAACCTCCGCCTCTCAGGTTCAAGGGATTCTCCTGCCTCAGCCACCCGAGTAGCTGGGACTACAGGATTGTGCCACCACTCCCAGCTAATTTTTGTATTTTTAGTAGAGACAGGGTTTCACCATGTTGGCCCGCTTGGTCTCGAACTCCTGACCTCAAATGATCCGCACATCTCGGCCTCCCAAAGTGCTGGGATTACAGGCGTGAGCCGTTCCACCCGGCTGATCATTGCTTTTAAATTTTGTTTGCTCATTGTTCTAGTTTTCCTTGTGCTTTGCTCACTTTCTATCTTTCTCTTTGTCATCTGATGATATGGAAGTTGTATATGATAGTTTTTTTAATGTGGTGTTCCAGTAAACTGGTCCTCCCGCAAAAAGCTGTGATTTGTAGTGCTTTTGTGTTTACCAGTTGCTGATTTTGGTAGTGTAAATACTTCAAACATGGCCAATTTCAAGTTACCAACATAACATCAACGATACTAACAATTAGCTCTCAGGAGCTGGTATGATTTGGCTCCAGTACAACACTGGATTTATTCTACTAACGTTTCTGTTTACATTAAAAAATTTGATCTCTATATCTCCATCTGTATAAAAAAAAGTGTCATTGATCTCATCTATATAGAATGATAGATTTAATATGCATTTATTCACCATCATCACTAATCCTCACCAATTTCACGTTTTATTGAAATAACCTGGTTTTTTACATTGAGGTTATTAACTCTTTTTATTATATAGTTTATATTTGGATATTCTTTTGGAATTACTGTTACATTTCATAAACACATCAATTTCTTTTTTTTTTTTTTTTTTGTATTTTTTAGTAGAGATGGGGTTTCACCATGTTAGCCAGGATGGCCTCGATCTTCTGACCTCGTGATCCACCCGTCTCAGCCTCCCAAAGTGCTGGGACTACAGGCATGAGCCACCATGCCTGGCCAATAACAGTTATTCATACGAATTAACTGTATGGTTTTCTGATCAAAGCACTGATAACCATATTTTATGATATACTTACAAAAGTATTCAAATGATATTCAATTCCCTCATTTTTCTAGATATTTTAAGTTTTATTCTTCAATTAAGTAGACAATCTGGATCAGGTGTCTAGGACCTAAACCACCTTAGACTTTCAGAAATAGCCTTCAGCAACTC
Organism: Colobus angolensis palliatus; assembly: GCF_000951035.1. Taxonomy (NCBI): domain Eukaryota; kingdom Metazoa; phylum Chordata; class Mammalia; order Primates; family Cercopithecidae; genus Colobus; species Colobus angolensis. The sequence goes on along the minus strand of NW_012114722.1, from coordinate 4,063,139 downwards.
AAATATGTGTTAACATCAGTGTAATTTTCAAAGCACAACACAAGAAACAATAAGAATTTCACTACAGATTTTGCTATAGATTGAAATCGTTGTCCACTATGTCATTCAGTATTCCTGATAGAAAGCCCAACGTGCAGAATTTCTTTTTTTTTTTTTTTTTTCTCTTGAGGTGGAGTCTCACTCTGTTGCCCAGGCTGGAGTGCAGTGGCGCGATCTCGGCTCACTGCAAGCTCCGCCTCCCAAGTTCAAGCCATTCTCCTGCCTCAGCCTCCAGCAGAATTTCTTTTTAGAATCCAGCCGGTACTTGGAAACCTTCCACAAAGGTAATGAAAATAACTACTTTTGTTTTTTCCTTTTGATTTCTGGGAATCTCAGAGCTAAATTTGAAGCTAAATTTCAGGAGTTTTGCAGACTCTTGTGCCTCGATTTTTCCTGATCTTGATTTCTGGGAATCTCAGAGCTAAATTTGAAGCTAAATTTCAGGAGTTTTGCAGACTCTTGTGCCTCGATTTTTCCTGATCTTGATTTCTGGGAATCTCAGAGCTAAATTTGAAGCTAAATTTCAGGAGTTTTGCAGACTCTTGTGCCTCGATTTTTCCTGATCTTGACTTTCTGCTCGTAATTTTGTTTTGGCTTGCCCTGATAATTCCTATTTATATTTTCTCCTTATTTTATTGTATGTACTTCTCAAAAGGCTGCTTCACATTCTTTATAAACAAGAAGAGTATAAAATGAATAAATAGAAACTCTACAGAAATTCTATATTTTGCTCTATGGTTCCTAACTATTAAAATGAAAGTTTCAAGGTCCTTAAATAAATCAAAATCTACAACCCTTTTTTGGTTTGTCAGTATTTGTGTGTTTTTCTATCAACAGATTTCTTCTGTATGTTAGTGTATAATAAGAGAAAAATAGGCTCTTTATCCCTTATGTAATGCATTTCTTGATTTCCTTCACTGCTGCAACCCTCAATAGCCAAAGCAATCTTGAGAAAAAAACAAAGCTGGACACATCACACTGCTGAATTTCAAACTACATTATAAATCTATACTAATCAAAACAGTATGGTACTGACATAAAAACAGACACATCGACCTGTGAAATAGATTAGGGAATCCAGAAATAAACTCATGTATGTATGGCCAACTAATCTTTTACAAGGGTGACAAGAATACACAATGGGGAAAGAAAAGACTCTTTCCCAATAAGTGTTGTTGGGAAAACTGAATATCCACATACAAAGGAAAGAAATTGCACCTTTGTCTTACACCATACACAAAAATCAACTTGAACTGAATTAAAGATATAAGATTTGAAACCATATAACTCTTACAAGAAAGCGTGGGGGAAAAGCTCCTTGACATTGACCTTGGAAATTATTTTTTGGATATGATACTGAAAGCACAAACAGTAAAAGCAAAAATAAATAAAAGAGACTACATCAAACTAAAAAGCTTCTGTACATCAAAGGAAACAACGAAATAAAAAGGCAACTTTATGGAATGGGAAATAATATTTGCAAACCACTTATAAGGAGTTAGTATCCAAAATATATAATGCATTTATACAACTCATTAGCAAAAAACTAAACCCAATTTAAAAATGGGCAAAGGACCCGAATAGACATTTGCCAAAGAAGATACACAAATGGCCAACAGATATATGAAAAGATGATCAACATGACTAATGATCAAAGAAATAAAAAAACAACAAGGAGATATCACCTCATACCTGTTAGGAGGGTTATCATAAAAAAGACGGCATGTCAAGTGTTGGCAAGAGTGTGGAGAAAAGGGGACCCTTGTACACTGTTGGATAGGAATGTAAATTGTTATAGCCATTATAGAAAACAGTATGGAGGTTCCTGAAAACAATTAAAGATAGAACTAATACCATCCAGCAGTCCCACTTCTGGGTATATATCCAAAGTATATGAAATCAATATGTTAAAGAGATATCTGCACCTCCATGCTCATTGAAGCATTGAAGATATGTAAACAACCTAGGGCCAGTCAGCAGTTCAATGGATAAAGAAAATACAGAATATATACACAATGGAATACTGTCCAGCCATTAAAAAGAAAGACATCCTGCCATTTGCAATAACATAGATGAACCTGGAGGACACTGTGCTAAGTAAAATAAGCTAGACACAGAAAGGCAGATACTGTATGATCCACTTATATAAGGAATCAAAAAAGTCAAACTCATAGAAACAGAGAGTAGAGTGGTAGTTGTCAGGGCCTAGGGGCTGGGGGAAATAAGAAGATATTGACCAAAATGTACAAACCAAAAATGTATAAGATGAACAATTTCTGGGAGTCCAATGTATAGCATGGATAGTGACGGATGTGTTAATTTCATTGTGATTATCATTATGCAATGTATACTATATCAGGTCATCACATTGTATACCTTGACTCTATACAATTTTTATTTGTCAATTAAATATTTTAAAATAATAAAAAATTTGAATTTATATTAATTTTGGTTTTGGTTTTCTGCTTCTGTTATAGTATTTTGCCTCATAAACTCCACTGAATTTAATAAAAACCTTATAGATGATACTGAGGATGTCTTATTTTTATTGATTAGAGAGTGGTACAGTGTGGTAGAAAGATCTCTGGAATAAGAGTCAGGCATTCTGGTTCTATTTTCTAGCTAGAGTACAGATACAAATTTACCTTTTGGGTTAGGGTAAATTGCTTTACCTGTCAGATCCTTGAGATGAGGGGATAAAATGATAAGCATTTTAAGGTCTCATCTTTCCTAACATCTTATTATTTGAATTATTTTAAAGAGCTGATAAATACTTACTGATATAATATGTTCATTATGCCTTTATCATATCTACAGTATCCCACCTTTGGCTATGCCTTAGATTTATATGACTAAGTTAATATAGTTAAAATAAGAAGCAATAAAATAATGAACATTCATGCATGCATAATTCTTGTTCTGATGACATTTTTGAAATCCATGGTATTACTACAAGTACTCTTTTTCCTGTTTCCATAATGACAAAGTAACATTAATAATACATTCCTGGAATATTAACTCTCTTGTGCTAATGAGAAGCTTAATAGCCTAAAAAACTATTACAAATAACTCATAATTGTGTGTTCTGAGTCCATTCACTTTTGTTACTGAGATCATCCCTGAAACGCTGTGGATCCTAATGATGTGACCCCTGTGTGTAAGATTATCATTCCCGGGTTTCTAGAGGCTAATTGTCCTCTATACTGAAGACAGATGTATCCATTTACTTGTATAGTATCAGAAATGTTCATATGGCAAGTAGTTCCCACCATATATAAAATGTGAGTTGAACTTGAAAATAAAGGTCCCCATTAATACTGTCATATCAGTGCCCTATTCTGGTGCCTGCCACAAGGAAAAATTATATTCCTTGCAAGACTGGAAATAGGTAGAATGATAAATCAATTTATTTCTGGTTTACTGCCCATTTAGACAGCCAGCCTCCAACAGGGTCTCCAGTAATTCTCACTTTCTAGTATTCACACTTCTCTCCCAGTTTGCACTGGGGATGGTCTGTATGACCAATAGTATGTAGCAGAAGTGAGTGTATGTAACATTCAAGCTCAGGCAACAAGACTACAAATTTTGTCATGGTTCCTTCCTCCTCAGAGCACTCTCACTCTATGGAAGTGATGCTTTAAGTGGCCCTATGGAGAGATCCAGGTTTCCTTGAACGGAAGCCTCCTGCCAACAGCTGTGTGAGTAAGTTATCTTAGAAGAGAATCCGACAGCCCAGTCAAGTTTTCAGAAATTGCGACCCTGGCCAGCAACTTGACTGCAACTTCATGAGAGACCCTGAGCAACCACTCAGCTGAGCTGCTTCAAAATTCCTGACTCTCAGGAACTGTACGAGATAGTAAATGTTTATTGTTCTTACCTAAGTTTTAGAATAATTTAATACACAGCAAAAAAGAACTAGTACAGAAGACATTCTGTATTAACGTTCTACCTTAATATTAAACGACATTTTAAAAAACTTTTTGGTGTTTCTTCCAAGCTCTTTCAACAACTTATCTACACATTTTTAACTAATTTTGCAAATTAAATTACTATGACCTGCAATTAATGCAGACTATTCAACAAATACATGACATGGGGGGAAAGGATAAGGGGAAACTGTTATTGATTGAAATAGATTTAAAGGACATATCAACAATTTCAATATGTGACTTTGATTGGATTTTGATTCAAAGTAACTGTAAAAAGGCATGTTTGAGATGATTGAGGAAAATTGAACATGAATCCATTTGATGATACTAATGAGTTATTGTTACTTTTGTTGGCTAATAATATTGTGGTTACAATTTTTAAAGCCTTGTTAGAGATATATAATGAAGTGTATGTGGTTAAAATACCATAGTTGAGATTTGTTTTGATATGTTTCAACACAAATAAACCGAATGAACTGTTGGTGGAGAGGGGACAGATGAACCAAGCATGACAGCATGGTGATAATTGTAGAAGCTGGGTGACGGATACATGAGGATTTATTAGACTAACATCCTTAATTTTCTCTCCTTCTGAGAATTTCCATAATAAAAAGTTTTAAAAACGGAGTATGTTATATTTCATTTAAAGATTCCAAATAATTATTGGATATGGAATTTTAATGTCTATTGTTTGGAAACCATGACACATGTCAAAAAATTTCTCCAAATCAAAACCTTGTTTTAAGATACTTCAAGGGTAAACAATTTTGCAGTCGTCAACTGAAGTCCAAGATGCTTTCTTTGACACCTTAAATAATTGTAATTTTTTTAATAATTTCAACTTTTGTTTTAGATCAGGGTTATATAGGCAGGTTTGTTACATGGGTATATCACATGATGCTGAGGCTTGGGGTACAGTTGGGCCTGTCACCCAGGAAATGAGCATAGTACCCAAAAGTTAGTTTTTTAACCATTACTCACCTCCCTCCATTCCCTCTCTAGTAGTCTCCAGTGTCTATTGTTGTCATCTTTATGTCCACGAGTACCTAATGTTTAGTTCCCACTTATAAGTGAGAACATTCAGTATTTGGCTTTCTGTTTCTGCATTAATTTTCTTAGGATAATAGCCTCCAGCTGTATCCATATTGCTGCAAAGGACATGATTTCATTCTTTTTTATGGCTGTATAGGATTCCATGTTGTATATGTACCACATTTTCTTTTTCCAATCCACCATTAATGGACACCTAAATTGATTTCATGCCTTTGCTATTCTGAACAGTGGTATGAGTGTGTGTGGCTTTTTTGGTAGAATGCTTTATTTTCTTTCTTTTTTTTTTTTTTTTTTTTTCAGATGGAGTCTCACTCTGTTGCCCAGGCTGGAGTGCAGTGGCAAAATATCAGCTCATTGCAAACTCCACCTCCCAGGTTCAAGTGATTCTCCCACTTCAGCCTCCCGAGTAGCTGGGACTACAGGCACGTGCCACCACACTCGGCTAATTTTTTGTATTTTTTTAGTACAGACGGGGTTTCACCGTGTTAGCCAGGATGGTCTCGATCTCCTGACCTCGTGATCTGCCTGCCTTGGCCTCCCAAAGTGTTGGGATTACAGGTGTGAGCCACTGTGCCCGGACAAATGCTTCATTTTCTTTTGAATATATACCCAGTAATGAGATTGCTAGGTCAAATGGTAGTTCAACTCTTAGTTCTTTGAGAAATTTCCAAACTGCTTTCCACAATGGCTGAACTAATTTGCACTCCCACCAAGAGCGTATAAGTGTTCCCTTTTCTCTACAGCCTCACCAGCATCTATTATTTTTTGATATTTTAATAATAACCATTCAGACTGGTGTGAGATGATATCTCATTGTGGTTTTTATTTGTATTCCTGTGATGATTAGTGCTGTGGAGCATTTTTTTATATGTTTGTTGGCCGCTTGTATGTCTTCTTTTGAGACGTGTCTGTTCATATTCTTTGCCCACTTTTTAACTGGGTGGTTTGTCTCTTGCTTGTTGAATTGTTTAAGTTCCTTATAGATGTTGGATATTATACCTTTGTCAGATATATAGCTTGCAAATATTTTCTCCCATTCTATGGGCTGTTTACTCTGTTGATAGTTTCTTTTGCTGTATAGAACCTCTTTAGTTTAATTAGATCCCACTTGTCAATTTTTGGTTTCATTACAGTTGTTTTTGAGAACTTAGTGATAAATTCTTCCCCATGACTGATGTCAAGACTGGTGTTTTCTAGGTTTTCTTCTTGAATTCTTACAGTTTTAGGTCTTACATTTAAATCTTTATTCTTGAGTTAATTTTTGTAAATGTTGTAAGGAAGAGGTCCCATTTCATTCTTCTGCATATGGCTAACCAGCTGTCCCAGCACCATTTATTGAACAGGGAGTTCTTTCCCCATTGCTTATTTGTGTTGACTTTGTCAAAGATCAGATGGTTTACATCATATTACCCAACTTTATTTCTGTGTTCTCTATTCTGTTCCATTGGTCTATGTGTCTATTTTTGTACCATGCTGTTTAGGTTACTGTAGCCTTATAGTATATTTTCAAGTTGGGTAATATGATGCCTCTGGCTTTATTCTTTTTGCTTAGGATTGCTTTTTGGATTCCATGTTAATTTTAGAATAACTTTTTCTAATTCTGTGAAAAATGACATTTGTAGTTTGATAGGAATAGCATTGAATCTGGAGTTTGTGTCGGGCAGTATGGCAATTTTAACGATATTAATTCCTCCAATCCATGAGCATGGAATGTTTTTCCACTTGTTTGTGTCATCTATGACTTCTTTCAATAGTGTTTTGTAGTTTTCCTTGCAGAGATCTTTTGCCTCCTTGGTTACATGTATTTGCAGGTATTTTTTTTATGTGTGTGGCTGTTGTAAATGGGATTGTGTCCTTGATCTGGCTCTCAGCTTGAATATTATTGATGTATAGAAATGCTACTGAATTTTTTACATTGATTTTGTATCCTAAAACTTTACTGCAATCATTTGTCAGCTCCAGCAGCCTTTTGTTGGAGTCTTTGGGGTTTTCTAGGTATAGAATCATATCATCAGCAAACAGAGCTAGTTCGACATTTCTCTTTTTGTATTTGGAAGCTTTTTATTTTATTCTCTTGCTTGATCGCTCTGGCCAGGACTTCTGTAGTTGGCTTTATAAGCAGAAAGTATAATTACAAATAATAACAAGAAAAAATTTCCAGTGAAATGGCAGGCATACAAAGGTCACAATTTGATGTATCTCTGCTGCTCCACTTTGCAGTTACAGACAAAATACATAAAGATAAGAAGATGCAACTCAGGTCAAAAGTAAGAAAAACAGCTCTGTGGACCAGAAATCAAGCAGAAATGCAAAGTGATGGGCAATCCTGGAGCCAGTAGCTTGCTGGTTCCAATTCTTAGAAGCAAAGTATGAATGGCCAGAATTTTATCTCTAGTAGGGTAACAGTGACTAAAAGTGCTGTAGAAATAAGATGGGAAATGGGCCAAGCTTATTGCATAAAACTAAGATCTGGGGTGGATTTATCCTGCTCTAGGAAGGAAACTGGCAAAAATAAATTGCTGCATATATAGCTCAAGAGAAACTACAAGTTTAGCGAGGTGAGAAGCCAGTGCAGCATATTTATTGTCCATCTAAAAGATTCTTTATTCTAGCCAAGTAATTTTAGAAAGTAGTCTGACAAAGATTTTGAGTATGTTTAGAATACTAAAAAAGAAGAAGAAGAAATTCCCTCAAAGAAAAGTAGATTATGGAATAAAAATAAGCAGAACTAAAACATGAACAAGCGTAACAACCAACCAGAAATTCTAAAAATGAAATATGTAATTTTAACAAAAAATAGAACAAACTAGACATAGTTGAATAATCAATGAATTGAAAAGTGACGATAGCGAAAAATTCACCCAGAATGAGACATTAAGACTCAAAGAAAAGAAAAATATGATCAAGATATGGAGAATAGATTGGGAGACTGCAACTTCCCTTTAACAGGAGTGCCAGAAGAGAAAAAAAGGAGAGAATGGTGCAGAATTCATATCTGTAGCATTTATGGCTAAGGTTTTACCAAAATCTAAAGATACTAATCTTTAGATCAAAATTATATTCTGAGTAATGAGTGAAAAATAAATAAATAAATCTGTACCCAGACACATGGTTATAAAAGAAAAAAAGCATAACATAAAAATATAAAGATAAAATCATGAAAGTCGCCAGTAAAAAAAGAGAAATTATCTTAATAGGAACAAAAATTAGACGAAATAGTCTTTCCCTTAGCAATAATAAAGACCAGGAAACATTAAAGTAATATTTATTTTCTTTGTCTTAAGAACAAAAGATGTTATTTCCAGTTAAACCATCATCAAGAGTGACAGGAAAAAAAGGGAAGGAAGGAGTAAAGGGAAGAAAGAAGGGAGGGAGGAAGAAAGAAAGGAAGAAAGGAAGGAAAGGAAGGAAGGAAGGAAGGGGGAAAAAATAGAATCCAGAAGGAAGTCATCTGGTGGGAAAAAACAATACTGAACAAATAAATCATCAGTAAAATGAATTAAAATTGTATTATAAAAATAAAACATTAACTGTTTTTGAGTTTTAGAGAAAAGCTTGATAACAAGATAGGGTTAGTGAATCTCAAGGTCCTTGTCGTCCTGATCAAGTGAAAACCTAAATAACTTGTTAGAAAAAAAGTATTAAAAATTTTGAAGTTCAACTTCCATGTCTACAAATATGGCAGACTAGAGAACCTGAAAATCCCCCAACTACAAAACAGGTAGGAATGTTGGGAAAATGTAGCAAACATCTTTTTAAATGCCTAGCTGTGCTCCAGTGAAAGTAAAGGAGATTACCAGTGGCAAAGAAAGAAGAGAAAATTGAAAGCCAGAGAAATAATACCCAGAGCTGAAACTGCGGGCACATTGAGGAATGTTGCTGGTCAGAACAAGTTTGAAGTTTGAGTGCTAAAGTCCAAGTAGAGGCAAGATATGGCCTAGAGTATACATTAAGTGTGGAGCTGAAACTGAGAAATTCCTCAGAAAAATGAGTCTTGAACAGCTGCAACTGCAATAAAAGGAAGAAGTACAAGCACACAAACAACTGGCACAAGAAGTTGTCTATATCATGTTGCTTTCTTTTCAGGGTTTGGGGGGTGGGTAGGGAGTCTCCTCTAAGAATTTATTAACATAAGCTTATCTTCAAAAAACAGGTTTATGGTTTGAATTTACATTACCCATTTGATCCAGAAACCATTCCCCAAAACTCGCCACATGCAGAATGATCACAGACTGGTGATAACTCTGGGGCTACTGACATAATCAAACGAAAAATCATTCTGGAGAGGTCAGACTTCAAACCAGAAGATGGAGAAAAGATGAGAATGGCAAACCTAGAAGGCAGGAAAGGAGAAAAAGAAAAAAGGTAAAGAGGCCGGAGTGGTGACTCAGGTCTGAAATCCCAGCACTTTGGGAGATGGAGGTGGGAGGATTGCTTGAGGCCAGGAGTTCAAGAAAAAGAGGTAAAGAAAAAAGCCATGTAAGTAGAAAACACAAAACAAATCATTAACAATACATACAAATGCATATGTAATCACGTATTTTTAAATGGACTAAACTAAATTATAAAACAGAAGTGTTTAGATGATAAGAGAAAAAAAGAAATTCAGCTAAATGCTATTTTTGAGAGACATACCTAAAACTTTAAAAAGTAGAAAGGTTCAAAATAAAAGGGTAAAAAAAATTTTTTTAGACAAATACTAACCAAAAAAGGGTCATGATTACTATATAAACAGTAAATAAAAGACACTTTAAGGAAAAAAGTGGGTGAGGGTTCAGGAAAAGGAAATACTTGCACAATGATAAAAGTTCCAATTTTCCAGGGAGATGTAACAATTCAAACTTGCCATGAACCGGTTAGCAAAGTTTCAAAATATGCAAACAGAAAGTGACAGCTTTTAAAAGAGAAATAGATTCCCTTTTAAATTTTAACAACAGGAACTTTAACAAATCTTTCTCAGTGATTGATAGATTAAGCAAACAAAAAATTAATAAAGAAATATATGCTTTGAACAGTGAGTTGTTTGATCAAATAGACATATATAAAATCCTACACATAACATCAAAAACTCCTTATTTGTTAAGAAGACAGAAATGTATATGCACATATCATTTATCCAAGAATAACAGCACATAAAACAAGTATAAAAATGTACATGGTAATGATAAACACAAAAATTAGGACAGAGGTGGCTTTAGGGAGGGAGCATGCTGGGCTTAGAGTAGAGAATATAGGACTTTCAATTCTATTAGTATTGTTTTATTAGTTTAAAAAGATCTGAAGCAGAATGCCATATTGTTAGTGTTTAATAAAACTGGATAAAGAGTACATGAGGGCCTGGCGTGGTGACTCATGCCTATAATCCCAGCACTTTGGGAGGCCAAGGTGGGCAAGCGGATCACTTGAGGTCAGGAGTTCGAGACCAGCCTAGGCAATATGGCGAAACTCCATCTTTACTAAAAATACAAAACAATTAGCCAGGTATGCCTGTAGTCCCAGCTACTCAGGAGGCTGAGACAGGAAAATCGCTTGAACCCAGGAGGCAGAGGTTGCAGTGAGCCGAGATCATGCCACTGTTCTCCAGCCTAGGCAACAGGGCAAGACTGTCTCAAGAAAAAAAAAGTGCATAGAGTATTCATTATATTTTTCTCTATATACTTTTTCTGTTTAAAATAGCTCATAGCTTTTAAAAAAAGAAACTAAAGTCAAAAAGCAATAGGCAATAACAAACTGGAAAGGATATTTGAAAAAAGAATATGACAAGTTAATATCCTATAAATTGATGAGGAAAGAAAAAGAAACATTTTAATTTAAAATGAGCCAAAAGTATTCTAGCAAATAGTATTAGCTGGTGTATTAGTTAGGGTTCTCCAGAGAACAGAACTAATAGGAAATGTGTATATAGAGAAAAAGATTGTTTTTAAGGAACTGGCTCTCACAATTAGGGAGGCTGGCAAGGCTAAAATCTGCAGGGTGGGCCAGCAGGCTGGAAACCCAGAGAAGAGCTGATATTGCAGTTCCAGGCCTGAGGCACTCTGCTGCAGAACTCACTCTTGCTCAGAAGAGGCCCAGTCTTTTGCTCTATTCAGGCCTTGAAACTATTTGAACTTAGCCCACTTGCATTATGGAGAACAATCTACTTTACTCCAAATTTGTCAATTTAAATGTTAATCCTATCAAAAAGCACCAAAGGACATCCAGAATAATATTTGACCAAGTATCTGGGCATCGTGGCCCAGCCAAGTTGACACATAAAATTAACCATCATAGTCAGCTAACAGAGCAACCATTTCCAGCTTTGCTCTCCCTTACCTCTTACCCACAAACACTATGGAAGCTAGAAAAGTTAATGCTTTTTTTCCCAACCTCTAGGAATGGCCATAAATCCCAGATGTAGTCACTGACACGTAACTAGAAGTTTGTTGTGGAAAAGGGAGTGGCTTCTGAAACAGCTTTAAGAAAAAAATAAATATATATATATGTATATATATATATACACACACACACACACACAAAAGAAACAGATACAGCTCTTGCTGCTCATCTTCTCTTTTATCTGCCTTAAATGTGGACATGATGCCTGGAGCTGTGGCACATAGCTTGCAAACATCAATTTCCCACCTGCAAAGAATGGTACATCTGAAAGAAAGAAAAAATCCTGGGATTTTGATGCCATTTTTGAGCAACTGCATGATCAACTGCCTGCTTACTTATAGACATCTTGTAATGTGTTATTAATTGTCTTTATTGCTTAAATCACTCTTAACCAGATAGTCTGATACTTGTAGCTAAAAACATTTCTAACTGATACATATTTGAAGAGGTATTTGAGAGAATAGCGTCCACTAAATATGAAAATGTGGTCAACCTCACTAGTACGCAGAGAAAAGTTACAGGATTCAACATTGGTGAGAATATTTTTAAGAATGAGTTCATACCAATGTTATTGGTGAGAGTGTAAATTTTTGCAACCTTCTAAAAACCAATCTGCCAATATCCAGTTAAATAAAATATAGTAAGTTAAGTCATATATGTAAGTATAAATACATTTATATTATTAAAATAGTGGCTTAGATTTAAACAGTAGTTACATATATACACATATATGTATACATACACACATATGTATATATACACATACATAGGCATACATATACACCTATGTATACATACACATATGTATATATACATATACACCTATGTATACATACACATATGTATACATACATATACACATATATCTGTATGCATGTATACATATAAATATAATGTACATATATAAATATAATGTTTAGATTATATATACACACATATACATATATAATTTAACTAAAGTCAAAAGGCAATGATAAACTGGGAAATATAGTTGAAAAATTACCACAAAAAGTTTATATCCTCCAAATTGACGATAAAAAGAGAAGCATTCCAATTAAAAATAGATCAGTTATATGTATATATGCACCATACACACACGTATCTAGTTTAACCAGTATATTTGTATGTGTGTATATATACATATTTGTGTATATATATATGCATACACATATGTGTGTGTGTGTATATATATAAACATATACATGCACACATGTAATTTAATCAAGGAGTCCCACACTGGAAAATCTAGCCTAAGAAATAAAAATGACCGGTACATATGTTGTAGCAGAAACAGTCATCCATGGTTTTCTCGGAATCCTACATATTTTGCTGAGTATGCTAAGAACATAAAAGCCTGATTGCTCTTTACTTGGTCCATTCCTCAGGTTATGTTTGCAGTGAGCAACCTTACGGAATGAGTACAAAAGCAAGCTTACTTACTGTCTGCTACAAAAGTGGTCAATTTTCTAAGCTTAGTGCTCCTCAGGTGTACCACAAACACACTGCCCATAAAGCATCAATCAGGGCCATATCATCTCCCCTGTGGGACTGAGGAACAATGGGAACTGATTTGAATATGCTTGTGCTCATACTGCTTGCAGTGCTGTGTGTAATAACACCTTTTGTCTTTAACCCAGAAGTATTTTGCCTTCTATAGCATCTATGAAATCATGGCAGTCGAACTGATTAGCTTAGAATTAGGGTAAAATCAAATCCCAGACCTTTATAGTAAGAACATACACAAATTGTTGTGTTGCATCATTAAGTTAATGGTAAACCAAATAATTAAAAGAAACAATATCAATTTCCATTAACAAGAAAAGAGTTCAACAAAATGGTGCATCAACATCATTGAATATTATGCCACCATCAAAAAAGAATGTGCTCGGCCGGGCACAGTGGCTCACACTTGTAATCCCAGCATTTTGGGAGGCCAAGGTGGGCAGATCATGAGGTCAGGAGATCGAGACCACTCTGGCTAACACAGTGAAAACCCATCTCTACTAAAAATAAAAAAAAATTAGCCAGGCCTGGTGGCGGGGGCCTATAGTCCCAGCTACTTGGGAGGCTGAGGCAGGAGAATGGCGGAGCATGCAGTGAGCTGAGATTGCACCACTGCACTCCAGCCTGGGCGACAGAGTGAGCCTCCATCTCAAAAAAAAAAAAAAGAATGTGCAATGTGCTCTATGTATATGCATTGAGAGATGAGTGTGTGTGTGTGTGTGTGCACGCATGTATTTGAATGAGCACAGAGAAAGGTGCGACAGGAAACATTACCTCAAGAAATGCATTGGAAAAATTTTGCATATAGATATAGATTGATATAGATTGGCTTTTAAAATAAGTATTTGTTATTTTTCAATTTAAAATGTAATGAACCACTAAACATCTATTAGAATTAAGAAATGAATTCAGAAAGGTTGCAGAATACAAGATCAACATACAAAAATTAATTGTATTTGCATATACTTGCAGTGAACAATCCAAAAATGATAGCAGGAAAACAATTCCATTTACAATTGCATAGAAAATATTAGGAATAAATTTAACAAGATAGGTGCAAAACACACACTGAAAACTAAAAAATAATGTTGAAATAAGTTAAAGAAGATCTAAATAAATGGAAAGATATTACATTTATATGATCAGAAGACAGTATTATAGAGATCTTAATATTCCCTAAATTGATCTATAGATTCAATGTAATTCCTATCAGAATCTCATCTGGCTTTTTTTTGTAGAAATTGACAAGCTGATACTAAAATTCATGTAGAAATTCAAAGGACCTACAATAACATGAACAATCTTTAAAAAAGAACAAACTTTGAAGACTCACATTTTTCAGTTCCAAGCTTACTACAAAGCAATACTAATCAAGACAGTGTGGTAGTGGCATAAGGATAGACATCTATAGATCAATGAAATAGAATTGAGAGTTCAGGGGAAAAAACATATATCTATGGTCAATTGATTTTTGACAAGAGTATCAGATCATTCAATAAGGAAAGAATAGTCTCTTCAACATATGGTGCTGGAACAACTTAATAACCAAATGCATAAAGAATGAAGTTGAACCTCCTACATCACACCATATACAAAACAAGTCAAAATGGATCAATTATGTAAACATAAGTGCTATAACCATAACACTCTTAGAAGAAAACATAGGGATAAATCTTGGATAATCTTGGATTTGGCAATGGATTCTTAGACATGCTATCAAAAGCACAGACGACAAAACAAAAATATATAAATTGAACTTCTTAAAAATTAAAAACACTTGTGCTTCAAACTATACTATCAAGCAAGCAGAAACACAACCCACAGAATGGGAGAAAGTGTCAATCATGTATCTGATAAGAGACTTGTATCTAGAACACATAAATAACATTTACAACTCAATAATAAAAATGATAAATAACCCAAATAAAAAATGGACAAAGAATCTGAATAGACACTTCTTTAAAGAAGGTATACAAATATCCAATCAACACATGAATACATGCTTGACATTCTTAGCCATCAAGACAATACAAATCAAAATCCCAATGAGATACTTCTTACACCCACTAGGATATCTATAACTGAAAAACCAGACCAAAAAAAAAAAAAAATGTTGGAGAGGATGTGGAGAAATTGAAACCATCATACGCTGCTGGTGGAAATGGAAACTGGTGCAGTCACTTTGGAAAACAGTCTAGAAGTTCTTCAAAAATTTAAATATAGAGTTATCTTTTTATTCAGTAATTCTACTTTAAGGAATATACTCAAAAGAAATGAAAACATATCTCCACACAAAAACTTATAAATGAATGTTTATAGCAGCATTATCCATAGTAGCCTAAAAGGTAGAAACAACTAAAATGTCCACCAACTGAGGAATGATTAAACAAAATGTTACACCCATACTGTGAAATTATTATTCAGCTACATAAAGGAATGAATTTCTTATTTGTGCCAGAACATATATGAACCTTGAAAATACTGTGTTAACTCAGCAAAAGAAACTGCCATCAGAGTGAACAGGCAACCTACAGAATGGGAGAAAATGTTTGCAATCTATCCATCTGACAAAGGACTAATATTCAGAATCTACAAAGAACTTGAACAAATTTACAAATAACCCCATCAAAAAGTGGGCAAAGGATATGAAAAGACACTTCTCAAAAGAAGACATTTACGCAGCTAACAGACACATGAAAAAATACTCATCATCACTGGCCATCAGAGAAATGCAAATCAAAACCACAATGAAATACCATCTCACACCAGTTAGAATGGCAATCTTTAAAAAGTCAGGAAACAACAGATGCTGGAGAGATTGTGGGGACATAGGAACGCTTTTACACTGTTGGTGGGAGTGTAAATTAGTTCAACCATTGTGGAAGACAGTGTGGTGATTCTTCAAGGATCTAGAACTAGAAATGCCATTAGACCCAGCGATCCCATTACTGGGTATATAACCAAAGGATTATAAATCATGTTACTATAAAGACACATGCACACATACGTTTATTGCGGCACTATTCACAATAGCAAAGACTTGGAACCAACCCAAATGTTCATCAATGATAGACTGGATTAAGAAAATGTGGCACATATACACCATGGAATACTATGCAGCCATAAAAAAGGATGAATTCATGTCCTTTGTAGGGACATGGATGAAGCTGGAAACAATCATTCTCAGCAAACTATCACAAGGACAGAAAACCAAACACCGCATGTTCTCACTTATAGGTGGGAATTGAACAATGAGAACACTTGGACACAAGGCAGGGAACATCACACACTGGGGCCCGTCGTGGGGTGGGGGGATGGGGAGGGATAGCACTAGGAGAAATACCTAATGTAAATGACAAGTTAATGCGTGCAGCACACCAACATGGCACATGTATACATATGTAACAAACCTGCACATTGTGCACATGTATCCTAGAATTTAAAGTATAATTTAAAAAAAGAGAAAATATTGTGCTAACTGAAAGAAAGCTGACACAAATGCCACATTTTATGACTTCATTTATGTAACATATCCAGAATAGGCAACTCTAACATATCCAGAATAGGCAACTCTTCCTGCCTATGGCTGGAAGGAAATGGGGAGGTGGGAGTTTACAAGTCATAGCTAAAGGGTATAGGATTTCTATTTGAGGTGATGAAATGTTCTAAAATTGATTGTGGTGATGGTTGCAGAACTCTATAAGCATAGTATAAACCATTGAATGGAACACTTTAAATGAATGAATTGTGTGATATCTGAATTATATCTCAATAAAACTGTTACCAAAATATATATAGTGAAGGGGAAATATGTTTCCTTCCAGCATTTTCCACTTTCTTCACAATGTGATAAAGGTACAGAAATTCCTGCTCCTTAAAATATTTTTTTAAAAAGAAGAAAGGAAGGAAGGAAGGGGAAAAATCACCTCTGCTGACTCCATATAGGCCTCTAAGTCAGCAGAAATCCAAATCAGGCTGTTTCCTATTTTCTATGTGGCAGTGAATAATCTGATCATACCATGTATCAGATTTGAATGCCTTGTATTTTGTAATACTTTGCTGCTTATCTCCCAACTGAAATAACATCTAACATCTGACACCTCTACCAGTATACTTGGCAAGTAGCTCACCCTTAGGACAAAAAACCAAAATCCCTTTATTTAAAAAAATTTAAAAAGAGGGTCATTGGGAAGAGGGAAAAAAAGCCGCTTGGCTTTGTCTTTTTTTTTTTTTTGGCAAATATATATTAGCAAAATAAGGTTCCTTCGATTCTAGCACAGGTCCCAAAGAGATCAGACTAGTGGTTTATCCACAGAAAAATAAAAACTTAATATTATGAAATACGCATGTTAATGAGAAAAAGAAAAACTAACATATAGAATCTTCCCTTACCCACCAAAAACCATAGTTTATCAGAGTTTCTTTATCAGAAAATTCTTGAGGGTCACTAGTATAATAAAAGTATAATAACAGAAACATTTATGTACATAGAAATTGAAAGCAATACTGTGATAATAGTTTACACATTCCCTGACAGACAGCCTTTGCATAGCCCTCTAATTTTTCAATAGTAAATTTAAAAATTTCCCTTCCTTTGAATTTTCTCCTTCTAAACAAAATAGAGGAGAAATTTCATACCCAGAAGTTGCCACCTAATCTGTTGCAAAGTCGAGTACAGATAAATAAATAGCTGATAAATCTTTGGCCTGATAAATAAAATCAGCTCTGTTTGAAAGTTGAGCAGAGACTAAGCGTTCAACTTCTGAATATAGTTTAAAATATTCCCATTCATCAGAAAGAAAAGTTTAACTTCTATATAATACAGAATGCCGGGATTAAACAAAAAGTTATGGTTAATGGGAGAATTTTAAATAGGGCAAATGAATTTAGAGGAGATGAAAATTCAGCCCTGACAAGAAGACCCTGATGAGCTTCAAAATAATCCAGACCCTCTCAAACTAGTAACCCTGAGCACTGAGGTAGAAAGATGCAATGTGCCCATGATGCCATAAAATAAACACCTTCCTGGAACCTCAATTGTACTTAAAGATTTGGGGGAAAGCATTAGTTTTATACAAATGTATCTATACTTGGAGTACCATACAAACATTTACATGTAATTTTAAACATAAAACAATATGTGTTTACACAGAGAAATTCTAATTTAATTACCGAGAAATTCTAGACTGGTCACTTTGGACTATGCTTGAGAGTCATGCAAAGTGCTGGTGTGATGTGCCGCTTCTAAGATGGCCTCCAGTGATCTCCACCTCTTAGTATGCACAGTCTAGTGTAATTCTGTAACTGAATGCAAGGCCAGTTGATCACTGTTCAGAAGTCAAAACATGAGAAGCGAGATGTGGTGAAAGCAAAGTACCTTTATTTATCAAATGCTAGCAGTTGGGAGATGGCCAAGCTCAAGCCTCAAAGAAATCATCTCCAAGTTTTGGGCTGAGGGCAGGGTTTTAAGAAGGGAAACGTGGTATGGAAGGCATGCAGGAGTTGTGCAGGGTTCAAGGTCTGTGTGTATTGTTCTGATGGCTATTGTGAGTTATTATCCACCTGGAGTGCTGGTTGGCCCTATCTAAGTTGTGACTGGGCTGTAGATTTCCCATCTTGAGGTAATTTCTAAATGGAAGAGAATTCTGCAGCTGTGTCTCCATGCCTGGTTTGTTTTAAAATTAGCCCCTGGAATTTCTCAACAAACATACAGTTAGATAAGAATGTCTCCTGGGAAAGGAAAGCAGACAGAGTTTCAAAGTACATTTTAAGGCTATATTCTAAGACTAAGGGCAAATAAAAGGTTTCTCTAGTTTGTTTCAAGGTTACATTTTAAGACTAAAGAGAAGGATTCCCGGGCAAGATGGCCGAACAAGAACAGCTCCAGTCTGCATCTCCCAGCAAGACCAACGCAGAAGGCGGGTGATTTCTGCATTTCCAACTGAGGTACCTGGTTCATCTCACTGGGACTGGTTAGATAGTGGGTGCAGCCCACAGAGGGCGAACCAAAGCAGGGTGGGGTGTCGCCTTACCCAGGAAGCACAGGGGATTGTGAAACTCCCTCCCCTAGCCAAGGGAAGCCATGAGGAACTGTGCTGTGAGGGACCGTGCTATCTGGCACAGATACTATGCTTTTCCCACAGTCTTCGCAACTCGCAGACCAGGAGATTCCCTTGGGCCCTGGTTTCAAGCACAAAACTGAGTGACGATTTGGGCAGACACTGAGCTAGCTGCAGGAGTTTTTTTCATACCCCTGTGGCACTTGGAATGCCAGTGAGACAGAACGGTTCACTCCCTTGGAAAGGGGGCTCAGCAGATCCCACCCCCATGGAGCCCAACTAGCTAAGCTCCACTGGCTTGAAATTCTCACTGCAAGCACAGCAGTCTGAAGTTGACCTGGGACACTCCAGCTTGGTGGGAGGAGGGGCGTCTGCCATTACTGAGACTTGAGTAGGTGGTTTTCCCCTCACAGTGTAAACAAAGCTGTCTGGAAGTTCGCACTGGACGGAGTTCACCGCAGGGCAGCAAAGCCTCTGTAGCCAGACTGCCTCTCTAGATTCCTCCTCTCTGGGCAGGGCATCTCTGAAAGAAAGGCAGCAGCCCCAGTCAGGGGCTTATGGATAAAACTCCCATCTCCCTGGGACAGAGCACCTAAGGGAAGGGGTGGCTGTGGGCACACTTAAACGTTCCTGCTTGCCGGCTCTAAAGGGAGCAGCAGATCTCCCTCAGCTTCCTTACTCTTCTTATGAGGACACTCTTTATCTTGGATACATTGTATAAAGTCATTTTTGTGATGTCATATAATGTGCTTAGAGTTAAGCACGTTTGAACACCATGTACGCAAATCCTACCCTTTCCTAAGAGGATATGTGAATCTATACGTACATGGATTCACTACATTATAATAACTAGGAAGAAAAGCCAGTCTGGTCTGGTGAAAAATAGCACATTTTTAAGTATTTTTCAAAATACTTGTTTTCTACCTACAGGTACATCATTAAGAAGGTAAGATACAAATGATAGTACATATTAATGTAAAATATTAATGAGATTTTTCCATAATTAACTACATTACATACCAGCACATTATAAATATTGGCATTCCATTTTCAACAAGAAATGCAATCATTTCTCAGCGAGGTATGGTGACTCATGCCTGTAATATCAGCACTTTGGGAGGCTGAGGTGGGACGATTGCTTGAGTCCAAGAGTTCCAGACCAGCTTGGGTAACATAGCAAGACCCCACCTATACAAAAATATTTAAAAATTAACCAGGCATGGTGCACACACCTGTAGTCCCAGCTACTCAGGAGGCTGAAGTGGGAGGATCACTTGAGCCTGGGAGGTTGAGGCTGCAGGGGGCCATGGTCACACCACTCTCACTTATATGTATAATCTAAAATAGTTGAACTCATTTAAGTAGAGTAGAATAGTGATTACCAGGGACTGGGGTGGAGCACATGATGGGGAGATGTTGGTTAAAGAACAAAAAGTTTCAGGTTGGGCGTGGTGGCTCAGGCCTGTACTCCCAGCACTTTGGGAGGCCACGGCAGGCAAATTACTTGAGGTCAGGAGTTTGAGACCAGCCTGGCCAACATAGTGAAACTGAGTCTCCACTAAAAATACAAAAAAAAAATTAACCAGGCATGGTGGCAGGTGCCTGTAATCCCAACTACTAGGGAGGCTGAGGCAGGAGAATTGCTTGAACCTGGGAGGCGGAGGTTGCAGTGAGCTGAAATCATGCCTGCACTCCAGCCTGGGCAATAGATACTCCATTAAAACACACACACACACACACACACACACAGTTTCAATTGGAAAAGAGAAATAAGTTCTAGAGATCTATTGTACAGCATGACGGTTATAGTTAATAATAATGTGCTATAATATGCTTGAAAATTACCAAGACAGTAGATTTCAAATGCTCTCACCACAAAAAAAAAAAAGGTATGTGAAACAATGGATATATTAATCAGCTTGACTTAATCATTCTTTTATGAATACACAATCAAAATATCACATTGTACCTCATAAATATACACCAAAAAAATTAAGAATATTTTAAAAATAGTAATGCTGGGTCCAAATTATTATAAACTCTAAATTACAAATAACATTTTATTGGCAGATACGCTGTGTAAGTTACACAAACTGATTTTGTTAAGTTTCATCTGCTTTCTTTTCTTTCCTTCAGTCTATCAATGTGAGGAAAATCAGTGGGAGCACCTTAACACAGTTTGAATTTGAGCAGCAGCAAAAGGGCAAGCAGGGTATGTAGTACAGGTTTGGTATGCCTGATATGGTTCCTTTCACAGAAGAGTGACCAATGTAGGTTTAACAAGCCGTTTGACTCTAGCTAGAGTTCTGGAATACAAGGCAATGCATTGTAACTCACCGATGTATCCAGGTACATAAACTATGTAATTTGCTCTATGTATCAGTCCCCTTTACACAATCCTTTACAAGCCCATCCCTGGTGGGAACAGAATGATAACACAAGTTTGGTACTTTTTTTTTTTTTTTTTTTTGAGACAGAGTTTGGCTCTTATTGCCCAGGCTGGAGTGCAATGGTGCGATCTTGGCTCACAGCAACCTCCACATCCCGAGTTCAAGTGATTCTCCTGCCTCAGCCTCCTGAGTAGCTGGGATTACAGGCATGCACCACCATGCCCAGCTGATTTTTGTATTTTTAGTAGACACGGAATTTCTCCATGTTGGTCAGGCTCGTCTTGAACTCCCAACCTCAGATGATCTGCCCACCTCAGCCTCCCAAAGTGCTAGGATTACAGGCATGAGCCACCGCACCCGGCCTAGTACTCTTACTCAGCATTGCTAGTTCAGCCTCTTCCTCATTTTGACAAGCATTCAACTTAAGGGAGTGATTTTTCCATTATTAAGAATTATATATAAACTGATTTTTTTTTGTAGTGCAGATAATCTTAGTGAATTATGCATGGGTCTGCCAAGAAAGTTATAATTCTGTCATCCCAAATACATTGTTCAACCAGGAGACCTGGACTGATTTAAAAGTATGCTGTGATTGTAAACCACTTTGGGATCCTTTGGGATGAAACGCAAGGTATAATAACGTTCTATCATATGAGAACAGGTAGGAACAAGAATGACAGAACATAGGTGTTAATCATTTAATAATATTTCTAAATTATTCAAAGTGATTCCCAAGACAAATGTTATCTTCATTTTGACATCAAATCCACGTACACTTGACAGTTAGAAAGCATGCTGCTGCTTTATATTTTCCCTGCCTTTTTTCTTCAGATTCATAAGTCAATAATAAGTTGGCTTGCTTCTTTACAAAAGGCAGAGCTACATCAATAGATACCATCCATCAAATAAAATTTAGATCGTACCCTAGGGAAACTGATTTTCCCCCAGATACCCTTAAAATCCCCACAGTGGTCAATACACTGTTCTACTCTCTCCGTCTTTCACATGGACAGAAATTGCTTTCTTTCTTGAATTCAACAAAGATTTGGCTTTTTCTAAGGCAGCCCTCTGGGACATTCTGAAAGCTTTCAGAAAGATTGTATCATTTATTTGTCTGCCACAAAGAAATGCAAGCAAAAAGCCAAGTGTAAGTAACAGCTAGACATTACATGGCAAGCCCCACTCCCCCTATGCTCAGGTCAGAGCTTGGCTGTTTAGTTCTCAATCACAGAATCAGTCATTGTTACTCTTTGGTAGAAGAAAGCAAACTGAGGAAAAGAGAAGCAACCCTTTTAGGGAAAAGAAAGATCAGTA
Source organism: Colobus angolensis palliatus (assembly GCF_000951035.1). Classification (NCBI taxonomy): domain Eukaryota; kingdom Metazoa; phylum Chordata; class Mammalia; order Primates; family Cercopithecidae; genus Colobus; species Colobus angolensis. Next base: position 4,040,477 of record NW_012114722.1, on the reverse strand, counting down.
AAATTCAATAGTCAGCCTTCATCAGTTGGAGTGCAGGCTTTTATCTTCCCTTTCAAGAATATGTATGGAAGTGCTCGTCTTTTCCTTCAATCAAATCAATGAAAATTTTCTTCATGTGCTAATGAGAATTTTGAAGACATTTCTGAATGAATTTTGACATCATCTTTATGATTAAAGGAAATATGTTTAAATGGAAGTTTGGAAGATTGCAGCAAAACATCATCAAAACAAAACTTAGCATTTCAGCTCAGGAGGCATCTCATATTTGTGTATTAAAGGTTGTATTTTGAAAGTCCTGTTTATTATAAAAACTACCAACTACCATGAAAAGCTTTATTTCAAAGACTCAGTGAGGCTTCAAAGAACATAGCACCCAGCACAACATAGGCAGTCAATCTACTAAATGACTCAATGAATTAAGGACTTAAGATTTTAGTGTTTCAAAAATTCACTAAATGGTACTTTGCTTCAAACATTTGTATAAATCTGTATCTCTCTGCAAACTAATATATAGTGATGGCATATGTCTGTAGAATTGAATTATATATGAACTGTATATAATTCTACTTTCTCTTCGACTGGCTATATTTCTAGGAAAGCTCCATTTCTTTATCCATTTATCTTCCTTTTCAAAGACCACTTCTCATGCTCTTTTTCCTTAAAGTTTTACAGGTTATATAGACTGATGTCTCTATATGTATATGTTTCCTGCTATACTAGGAACTTTTTAAGAAAAAGGGGAATTTTATTTGGCTTTCTATTCTGCTCTAGCATGGCACCCTACAGCTAACTTTATCATTCTGTATGCTAATTGCCCATTTGCTTAGAGAGGTACAGCCCTCTCATGACAAGATTTGAACTTTTAGATTTAGCCATTCCAGAACATCTTCATCATGTAAGTCAATAAACAAGTTTGAATTGTTTTTTGTCCCTTGAAGCCCAAACAGCGCTCACAAAATTGATATTGGGCTAGGAGTGATGGCTCACACCTGTAATCCCAGCACTTTGGGAGGCTGAGGTGGGAGGTTTGTTTGAGCTCAGGAGTTCAAGTCCAGCCTGGGCAACATGGCCAAACCCCATCTCTACAAAAAATACAAATATTAGCCAGGCATAGTGGTGTGTGCCTGTAGTCCCAGCTACTTGGGACACTGAGGTAGGAGGATCACCTGAGCCCAGGGAGGTCAAGGCTTTAGTGAACCGTGATTGTGCCACTGCACTCCAGCCTGGGCAGCAGAGTGAGACCCTGTCTCAAAAGAATTGATATTGATATCTAGAAGAGTGGTATTGAAAATTAACATATCACAAAAGTGGAACTGGTCAATTGTGATTCGAATGTAGGACATTAAAGATACTCTTGCCTCCAGCTGGAAAATAGGCAAGCTCTATTTTGCAGTAGCTTATTAAACTGTTCCTATTGTATCCTAGGATTCAGACTTTGGGGACTTGATGTAAATACTTCAGGGTATTGAATTTCATTGATTACTGCTTTTGACCTTGAATAAGTGCCTATTGGGAAGATAAAAGCGTTGGTCCAACCTTATGTGTCTGAAAGTAGACAAGGAGATACCTTCTGCTTATGGCCAGCAATATGAAATGACTGACAGATAATCATGAATCTTACCAGGTTGGAAATGCTGTATACCCTGCTCCAAGCTAAACTTAATGTGAGTAAACTTTACGAAATAGGATATATCACAAGAGATAAGACTAGTACTAATCCCTTAGCTTCTTACCTACGACTTTATCCTGTGCATTTCCTGTGTAACAAAGGGTGCAATTACCTGTATTTTAAAGAACAGTTCATTGGGATTCTGCCATGGGCAAGAGACAGATGAACTGTATCTCCACCACACCCTAACCTACTATTACATGTATTATCCCAGGAATGAGCAAGACAGATGCCATTTAACTAAGCATTGAGGCAATGGTCAAAGCCCAAGGTCTGTTGCCTAAAGACAGAAATTCTGAGGCACAGATTCAAGGGCCATTGAAACAGCTAAGCATAAAGGAGTCCTTGGAGAATCTCCAGCCGGCCTGCACACTGGGAGAATGGGGTGGAGCCATGAAAGTTCCCACCATTTGCAGGGAGGAGGAGCCTGGCCTTTCCTGTTCCTGTGTGGTGAACTGGGATTTAATCGGTGAGGTGGAGAGCCTGTTAACAGGACTTCATCTCACTTTGCTGTGTTGTTTTCCCTTTTTGCCCAATACATTCTGTTACCCCCTCACCCTTCAAAGTGCCAGCGAGCCTAATCTTTCCTGGTCGTGTGACAAGAACCGGTTTTTCCTACAACACCATGACTCAAGGAGATGTGTGTCTTTGGTTACCAGCCCATAGCACTGACCAGATGCAAATTGGTAAAAAGCCGTTTAAGGTTTTAAATGGATTAGATTGATAGTCTGCCTGAAAATAAGCCGAAACAGTGGAACACAGTTCCAAGAGACAGACATTCTACTGGCATTGGTAGAACCGCTAAATTTCCCTGTTAAATGAACCAACGTTTTCATTTTTGTTAAAGTCCATTTGATGTGGGCTTCCATCACTTGTAACCAAGAGTCCTGACTAACACAAGGTTGAAGGAAATAGGAAGGAAATTAAACTATATTGAAAACTTATTATTTGTCAGAAACTGAGTAAGGTGATTTCCTGTATTCCTATCTAATGTTCACAATAACCCTGTGAGGTACGTAGTATCTTCCCTCATTTTTTTTAAAGGAAATTTGAAGTTCACAACATAAGTACACAATAAGTGCCTATGACCACATCATTAGTAAGTGGTGGATTCAGGATTTGACCAAGTCTGTTTGATGCTAAACCCGTATGGTACTATTTCTACCATACCACACTTCTCCTCAACAAAATGGAGATAATAACAGTGCTTGCCTCACAGGATTATTGTAAATGCTTAGAATGTTGTTTGGCACATAGCAAATTCTGAAGAAACAAAATGCAAAAGGATAAAATAAATAAATAGGCAAACAGTGGATCAAGGGGTTCCTCCTTGACATGAGAATGTAATAGCATCTATGAATGACAAGCTGTTTGAGCCTGGCAAGTTCTGTGATGTCTAATAGCCTCCAGTATTTAAAATCTGTAATCAGAAGATGATTATATTCACTCTCCAGCTTAAAAAGATTAATTATAATTGCTGTAAATTTTTAAAATATAAAAGCCACCTATAGTCAAAGCAGATTTAGTTGTCCCTTTTTCAGGATGGCAAAAACATATTTATTGTATTAGAAAAACATTATTTGGACATCATAATTCTTTTAGGGTTTCAAGCTGGGAATTTTTAGCATGCACATTATAAACATTTCTCACTACGTAATACTACACACATGACTCAAATTTATTGATATCTCAACTAGAATCTGCCTGAAAATTTAGGCAACACCAACTTTGCTTTATGCAGAGTTTCAAGCTATAAAATAAATTATTCATAATGAGTTAATTATTATCTCAGTGTACCATCATTCTATTTTTTTTTTTTTTTTTTTGAGGCGGAGTCTCGCTCTGTCGCCCGGACTGGAGTGCAGTGGCCAGATCTCAGCTCACTGCAAGCCCCGCCTCCTGGGTTTTACACATTCTCCTGCCTCAGCCTCCCGAGTAGCTGGGACTACAGGCGCCCGCCACCTCACCCGGCTAGTTTTTGTATTTTTTAGTAGAGACGGGGTTTCACCGTGTTAGCCAGGATGGTCTCGATCTCCTGACCTCGTGATCCGCCCGTCTCGGCCTCCCAAAGTGCTGGGATTACAGGCTTGAGCCACCGCACCCAGCCCATCATTCTATTTTTTAAATGATATTCAAAAGATTAAATATCCAGGAATTTAATCATAATTTGCATACACTAGTTTTAAAAAAATAAGTAACAGTCTCTTGTTCAATGCAAAATTACAAAATTCTCAGACGAAAGATAACCTTGACACTGTAATCCAAATAGAGAAAGGATTTCCCTATAAAAAAAAAAGCTAATGACCAACCTCAATTGCTTGAGGCCTTTTTACAGTTTATTTTAATACATTATGCTTTCCTATGAAAAGTGGCAAAAATTATACCTATAATTTTGTTTGGGCCTGTGATTTTCATTCAGCACATGGAGGATTGGGCTTAAATAATTTTCTGAATTCACGCCTCTACTTTCTTTTCTCTTGAATATATAGGTGCTTCTTTGTCACTGAATCTTAGACACGAAACAATGACTGATGTGCAGCGTCCCCTCCAAATTACTTAGACTTGCATGGAGTAGAAACTGCCAGGTCATTGCAGCAATTATTTCCTCTCTGAAACCACTGTGAAACAGAATGACTGAACAGGAAAAACTCAGGCATCTCTGTGTCCTCCAGTCTCCAAAGCAAGTGTTTGTAATAACCAATTCTCTACACGTAAAGAGAAGAAGCAAGGTCTAAGTCTTATCAAATACAAGACATAGCATTTTTCAACTTTGAAAATAAATAATATCTTGAAGTAAAAACTGTATGACTTCTGATATTTACCTTACTAACAGATTATAGTTTGCTCTAGTACTTCTTCCTGCACAGAAAAAAATAATAATAACTGAAACATATGGAGAAATTATACAGAATTAAATCATTTTATTTTGCAAGCATATGTATTCCTTTGAACATGTTACAGATCAGAGTTAAGCCTGGTTCTCATAATTTATCACTTAATCTTAAAAATGTGTTTAACCAAAACTTACTACAAATGCAAAACATTAGTGTCTGACAACTCTATTTAACATTTTCACATTAACATTCTATACTTTATTACAGCGTTGACACAATATTCCATACTACTTCTTCAAAAACAAAACAGGTTTGCTATGATTCTAACCAAATGGTGCCTAGATATCAAAAGAAAAGCTTTTCCTAGTTTTTCCACCTTTAAAAATACCCATAGAATTTACTGGAGAGGAAAGGAAGAAGCCTAGAACAAAGTTTTATTTTTTAAAGCCACATGTTCCCATTTTGTGACAGATAGACAATAAATAAGATCTGCATCCTGTGATCAATAGAAATTTAGAGGTTTGGATTTTGCTATTTTTCCCTTGCTTGCCTTTAAAAAATAAATAGAGCTTGCCAATGACTTTATTACAAACAGCGCTTCAAGGTAAGCACAATAGAATTCTACTTTCCTGGTACACAGTGATGGCATGTTTTTTGTAAGTAAAAGATGACATTGAATTAAAGAACTTATTCCTTTAGAGGAACTCAATTATAGTCTTCTCTGGTATTTTTCAGAATCAAATTCAATGCTACATCTTGAGTTAGATTCTCACATGTTCCCTTGGCACAGATGTAAAGAAATGTTTCTCTGCCTTCCTCTTTGATTTTCCTCTTCAACTGGGTTAAAATCCAACTCTGGATTTTTGACAGAGACATCTATATATAATGACAATTGTTAGAATACCCAAATTTGCCAAGTCCTCCAGCCTTCAGGGGCTACTCTTTTATTTAATATCCAACTATAAAATGATGCAAACTCTTATTGATCATACAATGAGAAGTCTAGCATCTTGCCTAAAATCCAAGGATTCCTGGGGAGCAGGGAGCTAAACGGGTGAAATCTCACCCCAAAATATGTACCCACCCCCCGATTTCTCAGTCCTCTTATCATCCGGTGTCTTAGAACTCTGACCATTTATGGGCCGGGTGCAATGGCTCACGCCTGCAATCCCAGCACTTTGGGAGGCCAAAGCGGGCAGATTACGAGGTCAGGAGTTTGAGACCAGCCTGGCCAATATGGTGAAACCCCATCTCTACTAAAGATACAAAAATTAACCAGGCATGGTGGCGCACATCTGTAGTCCCAGCTACTCAGGAGGCTGAGGCAGTAGAATCACTTGAACCCTGGCGGTCGAGGTTACAGTGACCTGAGATCACGCCACTGCACTGCAGCCTAGGCGACAGAGCAAGACTGTCGATAATAAAGAAAAAAAACAACTTTGACCACTTATCTCTTTCTACTTTGAAGCCCTTCATGCCCCTGCCTCCATATATGGCACTCTTCCTCCTTGATGCTCCAAAGTGCCATTAACACATGCAGTGTGGAGGTTAAGGAGGGCATGTTGAATCAAACCGAGACAAAGTGGGATGAGGCATTTCAAAAATCAAGCAGGAGAAGTGTCAAACCAGCAGCCCAAAAGTGGCAATGAAGATAGAGGTACAGCTTAGAAAATACAAGGGAGATGGTTCCTGTCTTCAAGGAATATATGTATACAGTCTATCAAGGCATTTCAAAACATACCTGAACCACAACTGCAGCTCAAGTTGGAGTCTTTGCTACACACTTAATGTCTTTTCAGGGTGGTGTTTTTCCTGTGATAAACCCAGTGATCAGAGACCTGTCAAAGTAAATAGGAAGCCAGAGAGTAACCAGGTAGTTAGTGCTGTGTTTCATAACTGGCCAGGTGATTGAAGACCTGTCTTGAGTGAATAACTGGACAGGAAGTGGCCAGTGAGGGTTAATGTTTTCAGAAGGTCTGACTGAACAGGAGCTGTATGGTCCCTTGTTTGGTAGGATGCCCAATATCTGCCAATCATTACACATGGATCAGTAAGAGAGGCTGTTCAGCCAGTTCAGCACACCGGTGTGATAATATTCTAATTCGTGACCAAACAGAGTCCACTTGCTTTACAGGAAGTCATTCCCAAATGAAGTGTTACTCTTTCATCTTCCTGTTTTTATTCCTTGTTCCTTAGAGTCAAATTAGCACTTGCTAAATGGGTAACATTTTCTGAAATATACACCGAGCTGAGAATTCAAATAACTGCTGGATTCTGACAATAAATAGGAAAGGTGGTAAAAAAAAGACATCTTAACAATGGACAGTAGAAATATGTAATCAGAGTTGGGAATGTAGATATAGAAATGGGCAAGACTTTGTCAAAAAGGAATCTTTCAGGCACCCTTGTAATCTACTTAGATATTTCAGTGTTCGACCTTGAAGCAACTTCTGGCAAGTTGGATGGCATAATTTCCTAGAATATCATAGTGGATAAATCCATTAGCCTGGTGACCCTCACTTGGCATTTTCAAAGAAATTTACAGCCAGTAGTGATAAGGTTGTGAACATTGAAAGCTGCCTGGCTGATGAAAATTCTGTTTGGAAAAAAAAAAAAAAAATCTAGTCTGATTTCACATAAGAGTTCCACCAAACACACCCATGCACCCTTACTATTAGAATGGATACTTTCTCAAAATATGCATTAAGCTCTGGGGATATCACAGGCATTTTAAACCCTACTCCACTTTGAAATTATTTTTTCCTACCAATATGTTTTGAGACCTACTATGTGCAAGACATTATGCTAGGTGCATGGAGAATGCAAAGATGAATAAGAGAGACCCTCATTCTTTCTCGTAATACATAAGACAGACAAGTAACTACAGCAGAATAAGTAAGTGCTGAGTAGAGATACCGGTACTCTATTGGGAGAGCTCAGGAGAAAAAAAAAAAAGTGATTGATTCTGATCAACAAGGATTAGGGGAACCTTAATTGAGGTAACAATTGACTCATAGCAACTAGATTAAGTCACATTCTTTGTAGAATCAAACAAGAATCCACATTCTTTAGCTGGATTTAATTTGCAATGGGAAAACTGCCCAGAGATTACCCATCCTACAATGGGAGAAATGTTATTAATGAAACAAAAGAGCTTTCAGCCATGTCATCAAGAATGATACAACCTAAGAGACTATCAGTAACTAATATCTGTTCCCATGGGAATTGCTACATGTTTCAAAAGTATAAAATATTTAAATCAAGAAGAACGATGTCATGACTCTTACCTGTAGAAAAATAACATTTTGAATACTGCCTAAAGGAGCAGGAGGACATTAAGATTCTATCATTAGAAAGATATACCATAGAATAGAACAGGAGTAGTTTGCTTGGCTCAAGCATGACCGAGATGCACTTTTCTCCCAAGACTACCAATTATTATTTTGCAAATCAAGAGTATTTTAGAAACAATACTTTGTGGGGTTTTTTGTTGTTGTTTGCTTCCTTTTTGTTCTGTTTTTCGGGGGTTTTTTGTTTTGTTTTGTTTTTTGAGACAGAGTCTCACTCTGTTGCCCAGGCTGGAGTGCAGTGGTGCAATCTCAGCTCACTGCAACCTCTGCCTCCTGGGTTCAAGTGATTTTCCTGCCTCAGCCTCCCGAGTAGCTGGGATTATAAGCACCCACCACCATACCCGGCTAATTTTTTTTTTTTTTTTTGTAATTTTAGTAGAGACAGGAGTTCACCATGTTGTCCAGGCTGGTCTCGAACTCCTGACCTCAAGTGATCCATCTGCTTTGGCCTTTCAATGTACTGGGATTATGGGTGTGAGTCACTGGGCCCGGCCAGAAACAGTACTTTGAATAAGTTCTGTGGTACTATTTTTAAGGTGAAACATCTCCACTTAATATTATTTCCCAACCTTGAGCTTGTGTTAGCAATATTTTATAATTAGTGACTTGTTCGCTTGCTTTTTGTATGCATCTAAGTAAAGAAAAACATTTACTGAGCATCTACTACACACAAAGCAAGTTCTCTGGATGCAATAAGGATTCGGAAAAACATGTGCTGTCTTCCAAGAGCTCCCAATTGAGTGGTGGAAACACACATGTAAATATGGTCCATAAAAAGCAGATTGCATGCAAAGATGGAAGCAATCAAATTAATAAAAACAAAAAACAGAACAAAAAAAACAGACTGTAATGAATTGGTGGCTTTATTTTTCTCCTTTCTAGCATAAACCAAATTAAGTTAACATTACATAATTAACTAGTAGCCTTTTGATTACTAATGTTATCATGCATCCCAATCTCATACAGGAAAATAATTTAAGGATAACACTAATGTGCAAAGTACTTGAGGAAAGGGAATATATGCTAGTTAGCATGGATCAATAGCATATATCAATGTGTCAGTGCTAGATGACCCCTTGGCAAAATTGCAAATTCACAAAACTATCAAAATCACAATTATTTTATACATACAAGCAAAGCAGAATTGGCTCATAATCTAACTCTTATACATCCTTCCAGACTTTTAAATTTATTTACCTGTTGTATCCTTATTTTCCAAAATCAAAGAAAACCAGTATATAATTATAGAAGAATCTACATAAAGCAATCTAATATATACCATAAGCCTATATTCTCAGTTAGACCACACGTATTTGATGTCAGAATGAAGTGGAAGGCTAGATGGTCAAGAGTTTATTTAAAATGGTAAATAAATCATATCAGGAATATTTTAATAATAAATATGGTGAAAGAATGTAGAATATTTTTCGAGTACATGTCAAAACTAGGGCACAAATGAATTTAGGGGGAACGTCCAATAAAAATAATGAAATGAGGATATCTTGACAATTAAAATTATTATTATTATTGTTATTATTTGAAACAAGATCTCATTTTGCCACCCGGCCTGGAGTACAGTGGTACAATCACGGCTCCCTGTAGCCTTGATATTCTGAGCTCAAGCAATCCTCCCACCTCAGCCTCCTGAGTAGCTGGGACTACAGGCACAGGCCCATACTATTTTTTTTTTCCCCCATTGAGGCAGGGACTCCCTGTGTTGCCCAGACTGGTCTTGAACTCCTGGACTCAAGCAATTTTCTATGCTCAGCCTCCCACCATGCTGGGATCATAGGCATGAGCCACTAGCACTCAGCCTAAAATTATTTTGAAGTCTTTTTGTGACCCAGATATTTAGAAATACTTCTTGATTGGCAAAATTTCAATCCATTTATACACTCGAGAACTATTTATTAAACACCTACTCACTAGTAGGCATTGGGTGCATAGTGATGATCAAGACAGACACAGTCTCTGTCTTTGTGAAACCAGCCATCCTATCCATTAAGCATGGTAGGCACAGTGCTTAGCACCCACTATACTTTATAGGAACTCATGAAATAATTTCTTTTAAAATGAGAATAAAAAATGAATATAATATCCAGGCTCAATTGCATTAGTCTTTAGACCAATGCAGTCATAAAGTAAAATTTTAATAGTTTTTATGGAGAAAGGGACCCTTAAAGGCAAAAGTGGCTGGGGCTCAGGAAAGTCACAATGCAGGCCTGTATGGAGTTTACACTCTATTAGAAAAGGCTGCCAAATAATTAAATAAAACAAAATGCATTATACAAAGTGCTGAAATAAGGTAACTGCAGGATGCTATGGGAATTCATCTTGAGGAGTCACTGAGCCAGGCTCAGTGGCTCATGCCTGTAATCCTAATACTTTGGGAGGCCGAGGCGGGTGGATCACCTGAGGTCAGGAGTTCGAGACCAGCCTGACCAACATGGTGAAACTCTGTCTCTACTAAAAAATACAAAAATTAGCCAGGCATGTTGGCGGGTGCCTGTAATCCCAGCTACTCGGGAGGCTGAAGCAGGAGAATGGCTTGAACCAGGGAGGCGGAGGTTGCAGTGAGCCGAGATGGCGCCACTGCACTCCAGCCTGGTGACGGAGCAAGACTCTGTCTCAAAAAATAATAATAATAAATAAATAAATAAATAAATAAACTTCTCAAAAGCCTCAGAGGACACATGAAGGATGATAAGTGTAGAAGAGGAAATGCATTGGAGTAAGAACATGCACAGATTTGAAAGAAAGAGAGATCACGACAAGTGGGAATAATGCCAAGCGCTTCTGTAGGGTTAGACCAGTCATTCTCAATCTAGGGTGATTTTCTCTACCAGAGGACATTTGGCAGTGCCTAGAGGCATTTTTGGTTGTCACAGCAGGAAAGGGATGATGCTGGCAAGAGGCCAGGGATGCTGCCAAACATCCTACAATGCACAGGACAGCTGCACACGACAAGGGACTATCCTAACCAAAATGTCAATAGTGTGATGCTGAGAAACCCTGTATGGGAGAATTAGAATTGGAGTTTTTTAATAATTAGTATTTGCCAGTCTGATAGCCAGAGATGGTATCATATATACATATACACACACACACACACACACACACACATAATTTGCTATCATTTTTCCTTTTTTGGTGTATTTTCTGTTTGTGTCCTTTGGAGACATTTCAATTGGTTATTGATCTTTTGCTTAGTGTCATGGAAGAACTCTTTATATATCACAGATAGAAAATGCATGTGTCATATATGTTATAAATATTTTCCCCACTTTATCGTTTTCCTTGTTTCATTTTTTTCTGTGCAGTTTCTTTTATTGATTCAAATATATTGTTACTGTCTTTCATATTTTCTTCCTTTATATTATAAAAGTTATTTTTGATCCAAATTGCATAAACTGGTTATTTTAATACAATGTGATAAAGTATAGCAGTAGAAGGATGTACCAGACTATCAGTGTGTCTGTTCCATACCAAGACAAAATGTGATATTTCTCGTACCCAAGCAAACCTGAGGAGCAAAAAAGTGACAATATTTATTTATTTTTATTGTCCTACGTAGGTTTAAGTGCCTAGGAAAGTGCCTGTCACATAATAGGGTCCCAATAAATATTCATTAAGTGTTGAATGAACAAATAAGTGATATGCTATTATTGGTATATAATTACAGTTTATATAATAGCATAAAATATTTATATTGGTAAATATTCTTTATGGAATTGGATGAATAGAAGAGATCATACACTTTACTCCTAGTAATACTCCTTCAAAACTATGTCTAAATCTAGAGCTTTCAGGCCTCAAAGTCGTCCTAGGAGTATACAGTACATCAGGATTAGGGCTGGTTCAGATGACCTTGAAGACATCTATACACCTGCAGATCCTGTTCTCAATCCAAATTAACTATCGTTTTTGTTTTGAAAGAAGAGGATTGTTCCTTCTCCCAGCTACACACACACGCACACGTACATTTTAAGTAAAAAGTGAAAGTTCCTCTGGCCTTCATCCTACTTCCCAGAGGTTTGATGTGTCTATTTTTTTAAAATGTATTTCTTATAAGCATGAATTCCTTCCAGATTGCTCTGACACAAGAAACAGCACATTTTGTTTCTTTTTGATTTTCAAATCATATCAGACTTGGTTCTGAACCCTCACATTCCTAGCTGATAGGGCATTCACTATCAGTCATTACTGCAGCTTCCTTCCTCATCAGATTCTATAGACTTCTCAGAGCTAAGCCACAGAAAAATGAGGGACAAGGGGTTAATCCTTAATATCTGGCAGTCACCATCATTCCCAGTGTTCCTGCTACTCAGTGATGCACTCAATTCTGGTTCTTTGTTATTTGCAAGGCACTGTTGCTCAGTACTGCATATGGCAGGAAGCAGGATGGCAAACCATGCCTCCATCGACTCCTGCATTTACCCCAGGGGATGCTCACTGCTCCTCTCAAGGCAAGGCCATGGATCTTTTTGATCAGTCTCCAGTATATACCTCCCCACTAGAGTGGTACTGCTACCTCCCTAACCACAGTTTCAGCAATAACCAGTTTGACAGCAAGTAAAAACCTCTACAGCAACTCCAGACTTTACCAACAAAGCCCTAGACAGATGTTATTTTGTGTTCATTTTAGGAGTGGTTTTGGTTTGTGTATTTTTCCTCTAGGGGATCTTCCTGTTACGGAATGAAAGAGAGAAACGAAGAAAGAAAAAGACAGAGAGGAATACAAAGAGAGGAAGGGGGCAGAGAGGAAAGACAAGGGAGGGGAGAGGAAGGGAGAGAAAGAGAGGAGAGGGAAGGGGAAGGGAGGAGAGGAGAGGGGAGGAGAGAAGGTTGGAAGAAAGAATGAAAGAATGGAAGAAAGTAACAGCTGTTAACTTTACCCACCTTTCCACCTTCCATCCCCACTACGGAAATTGATTTCCAGAAACGCACTGGCTTTGTGCCAAGCAAGATGAGTTTAGGACTCCAGGAGTTGTATTCAATTTGAGGAAGATCTTTGTAGAGCAGCAACCTAAGATTTGGTTAGAGTGGATTTCCACTTAAAATGACAACATCAAGAGACTGTATTATTGGAAAACCATTGCAAGTGAGGATGAAGCAAAGCATGGACTACTTTAGGAAGAGTACACTTTAGAGTCCTTTAGCAATACATGGGCAAAGTTATTTTATGATATCTTTACAAGGCTTTGCTTTTCTGAAACTACTCAGAGTTCCAGCCAGTTTTAACACGAACAAAAAATACCTTTCCGAGAGTGTTCTGACACTAATTTTGCATCAGATTAATTGGCATAGTTTTTCAACCCCGGAGTATCAGTATTACAATCACGCTGCCATTTAGACTGCCTAGTGTTGATCCATTTCACTAAAAGCATGACTGGAAAAGTTGTGGGAACTTTTCTGCCACCTTAAAGGAGAAAAAGCCATGGCTTCAGAGAATGGATTCAATACATTGTTTATATTACTTGGCTCATTACAAAGATTGTGTAAAAGAAATTATTAAACACTAGATGATGTATAAATAATCAGTCCTCATGTCTTTGGAGGAAACAAAAGAATATCTCTCTCACATACACACACACACGTACACTTAAATATCTCTGAGGAAAAAGTATTAATATTTGACAGCACCCACAGCAACTTTCTTTTCCCAGTTTAGAAGTGGAAGCAGAAGCGAGGGGTGAGTTAAGGTTCAAAATGTCAGGGCCTCCTTGAGACTTATTCTTTTTTTGGGGGGGGTGGGGAACAAAGTCTTGCTCTGTCGCCCAGGCTAGAGTGGCGCAATCTGGGCTCACTGCAACCTCCGCCTCCTGGGTTAAAGCGATTCTCCTGCCTCAGCCTCCCGAGTAGCTGGGATTACAGGCGCCCGCCACCATGCCCGGCTAGTTTTTGTATTTTTAGTAGAGATGGGGTTTCACCATCCGGCCAGACTGGTCTTGAACTCCTGTCCTCGTGATTCACCCGCCTCGGCCTCCCAAAGTGCTGGGATTATAGGCATGAACCACTGTGCCCAGCCGAGACTTATTTTTTTTATTTATTTATTTTTTTTGAGACGGAGTCTCGCTGCGTCGCCTGGGCTGGAGTGCAGTGGCCGGATCTCAGCTCACTGCAAGCTCCGCTGCCTTCCGGGTTCACGCCATTCTCTCGCCTCAGCCTCCCAAGTAGCTGGGACTACAGGCGCCCGCCACCTCGCCCGACTAGTTTTTTTGTATTTTTTAGTAGAGACGGAGTTTCACCATGTTAGCCAGGATGGTCTCGATCTACTGACCTTGTGATCCGCCCGTCTCGGCCTCCCAAAGTGCTGGGATTACAGGCTTGAGCCACCGCGCCCGGCCCCGAGACTTATTTTTAAGGGCATTTCCTAACTCATGGATGATCAACCTTGCCTGGTCTATCTCTAGTTATAAGTTTTGGTAAGTAAAGTGAATTTTAGTAAGTTAATTCATCACTCTGGATTTTTGTCTCCTCATCTGTAAAATGGGATGATAATAAATTCCCCTATCTGCTATTGCATGAAGCCATCTTATGGAAGGTTGAAATAAGGTGATGTCTGTAACATTTTTTCACAAAATACAAAATTACAGTTTTTTTTCTATTCCACATTGTTTTAGCCAGGAAATATACTAGCTGTTCAAGATAGAAAACTGAATTCAATAGAGTCACTGTTCTCATGGGTCTTATATAGTACAATGTGTTCAGCAACCAGCAGATCTTCTTTCACTGCCAAATATTATGATCATCACTGTGCTAAGTGATGGGGTTATGAAGATGAAATATAGGGTCCTTAGCCTCAAGAAGCACACAGTCTGAGAAAGAGGCATTCTCATAAACTGACAACTACAAAACAGCACAGTAAATGCTGTGATCGAGAAGAGCACAAAAGAGAAATGGCTTAAATGCAATTCTGTTCACTTCTAATGTACTCTGTCTGCAACCAAGGGACACTGCCACCATGTCACCAGATTGACTTGGGTATGCTCTTTTGAGCAGTCACTTTCCTCATATGTCTGGTTAGCTGAGAAAGAAATTAGCACAACTTGTATTCAATTACCATTTTATGATTAGAAAACAGAAATCTTTAAAAATGACATTAATGTGTGGAGCAGATAGTCATCAGAGGCAAATTTTAAAAAGCACATTAACTCCTAAGTATAATTTGTTCTTTCACACTAATAGTTAACAAGCATTGTTTAGAGCAGGTCCATACATTTTACATTTTAGCCTTCAAGATCAAAATATCTGCTTATCATTGGAGAAATATCTTAGAGCAGAATTGCTCTTATTAACAATATAATTTAATCTTACTTGAAATATTTCAGCAAAATAAATTAAAAATTCCCGCTAGAAACACATAAGAGTCACCTAAGGAAATTCCTGCTCTAAGCACTTGGATGATGTGACATATCGTTGTGCAGGAACTCTTTTTTAAGAAAATAAAGTAGCAGGTTTTCCCAAGATAACATCCCATGGGAGCTGCAAAATTTATTTTTTAAAAGTATAATATTTTTCTTTAATATGCTGCCATAATTCTAGGACAGCAGTCTCTCTCTGGGAAAAAAAAAAAGGCATTCAAGTGGCTGCCATCCGTATAGTCCCATTCCAAATGATAGGAACAAGCTGGTTCAGAGGCTGAATGACAAATATTATGAATTTCAAACAAATCTAAGCTTGTCATTCTTTTCAGCTCTGATGCTCAAGAAATCATTTAAAACATTTGATAACCATGTCATTGCACACCTTGAGAGGTGGTTTGATTTCAGGGATTACAATTACCTGAGAAACACAGAACCACTTGCCTTGCAGAAGCTATTTAGATTTGAAGACCTTTTCATCACAGCCCTGAAACTTCATCTTACATCATCTCCCGACATGAGCTGACTGTATTACGCTTGAAACTGCACTGAAAGCTGCAGCACTCCCATCACTGCAGGCTTGTTTTACTGACAAGCCATGCAGATAGCATTAGTATGATAGGCTGCGGCATATACGCGTACTTTTGAGAAAAGAGGTTAAATCCTAGAGGGAACAGTGTTTGGGGAACAAATGATTTAGCAATAGGAAGGATTCAGCCCCACCAAAGCAAAAGGACTAAACGGGTATTTAGCTCTTTAGGGACACATCCAGCTTTGTATCAAGGTCAAGGAAAAGCATGAAATCAATTAGAGTAGATATTTACAGGCACTTAATATTTGATGATGCTGATATTTAAAGAGAAAGGACAAGGAATTCATCTTTTCTGTGCGCCATTAATTTATAAATATTCTACATTTAAAAATAAAGTTTTTCACAGAAATGATGTCCTTTTATCATCTTTCTTTTGTGAAACATATTTCTTGTTTGACTTGTTTTCAATAATTGAACTATATTAAAGCACACCATTTAAAATGCCCCTTCATTTAACCTCAAAGTAATTAAATCAGCAATAGGCATGTATTATGAATAACTTTATCAATCAATGTCAGCATTTCAAATGTTTGAAATTGTGCAGTAATATCCACGATAATGATCTCACAAATACAGGGGAGGCATCGTGATTCTTAATGTGTATTATGACATTTATAAAATGTTATGGAGAAAAAAATCAGAAAGGAAAAAAGAAAATGAGCTATTCAAGGATTAAAGGTATGCATGTCAATTTCATGAAGTGGTTCAAAATTAGCATTTTATTCAGAATGAGCTGATTTTATGATTATTTTATAATCTCCAGACCAATAGACCAGACTCCACTTCAGAGATGTTCAGGTAACATTTTTCTAGTTTAAGGTTTCTCTTTGCTTAAAGTTTGCCTATGTGGAAAATAATATATGTAACCATTACAAGTTTCATCTAATTTTATCTCGCTAAGTGATAATAGCCTCAGAAGATTTCTTGCCTTCAATGGCTTACTTGTTTCTTCAAGACTTTTGTTATCAAGGTTTTAAATTGTTCCCTGGGATATGTGGGAATAATCATATCACTGACCTCAAAATCTGAATTCAGTGGCAACAATTTTATTTCAAGTTTTGAAAGACGCAAAACAGCAATTATGTTATTAAAACTCCATTGGACATGATATGACTTTACTTTATAAAATGACTTGTTTCAGGGGTCCTTTTCCTTTATCTAGAAGTTCAATAGATTCTTTCTAAAATCCAGTATGCATAAATCCTCTTCAAAATTATCAAATATATTTGAAAGTAAAAAGGTTTTTATGTTGAATTGTTTTCAACTTTAAATACTTACTTTAGAATGTTATGTACCCTGTTTTTCATATACAGTTACATATTGCAACAATGACATACAGTCATACATTGTGTTATTATTGTGAATTTGGAATGTCAAGGACATTTTCAGTTTTTAAGGTGTTTTGTTGATCGCTTGCATAATGAAGTGAAACTTAGGTTTATATTGTTTCATCATCACCCTCTTTTTCCTTCTATTTCTGTACTGAACATAAATCACGCATTCAAAAACCATTTTTGTTAAGTATTGTGGGAGACACAAAAGAAGTATAAATGTATATAGTATTTTCCCTCAAAGACATGCCTTCTCCAGGAAGTGAAGACACATATACCATTTAAGAGAAAAAAAAGGTTAGGTACCAACATGTATGACACAGCAGGAGTTACAATAGAAATTCAAAAACATTGAGAGTCACATTGACCGAAATGTACATGGAAGGTTTCCCAGAAGTGATAGGACTTAAACTGAGTCTTAAGGGATATTGGATTAAGATGACATGAGGGGCAAGGGTATTCACAAGAAAGACAAAGAAACAAAAGATCAAGAAATAATGAATGGAGACTGGTTTAGATAAGTAGAAAGAGTCTGATGGGCAGCAGGAAAAGATAAGGTTGGAAATAAATTGAGGTCTGATTTTGAAAGAACTCAAATGCTAAAGTGGGGAGTTTGGACTTGATATTTCTTGGCTTGGGCTAGGCTTGCAGTGGTAATGCGGTAGAAGAGATTAGTATAAGAAGCCTAGGAGAGGAAGTGATTTAAAATGTCTCTTCATTTAACCCCAAAGTAATTAAATCCTAGTAAGTGTTTGCTGTGTACTGCTTAGTTGGTAGAATATAATAGGGAGTGAAGATTCTAAGATGACTTCAAGGAATCTCAATTCCTTTTGAATTGAGAAATTCCTCAATTTCAAAACAGAAAGAAGTGTTTGTATTAGAAATTTTACTATACCTTCTGGTTCCTTTAAAAATAAGACTCTAGCCCCCAAACAGTGCTTAAGCCATGTAAGAGGAATGGTGAAACAAATGAACCCAATTTGTAGAATAAGTTTCTGAACTGTCCTTCAATTCCACCCTGCTTTTTCCTGTCTTTGAATCATTCACCTTCTAAATCTCCTTTCTTTCTCCAGCTTCTTTTCTGCTCTGCCACTCCAATTTCTGAGGCTCTAGTTAGCTACTTTTTTTCTAGATGTTGCTCCTTCTTTGACGTTTGACCTCCTTGGGCAAAGCCTAAGTCATCTTTCCTTTCTGGTTTGCGCTGGGAAAACACTGACTTAGAGAAAAATTAGGAAATTTGAGAGGAAAAATAATTGGGATGGGGGGAAGGTGATGAATTTGAGTGTGATTTTATTGATTTTGTAATGATAGTGGGATTTACTATCATATACATAATCCCTGATAGATAGTTGGAAATATCAAATTCAAAGTTAAGGCCTGGCACGGTGGCTCACACCTGTAATCCCAGCACTTTGAGAGGCTGAGGCAGGTGGATCACTTGAGCCCAGGAGTTTGATACCAGCCTGAGCAACATAGTGAGACTGTGTCTCTATTAAAAAAAAAAAAAAAAGAGAGAGAGATTAAAATTGGAAGTTAAGGTTGAAATGTAGATTTGGGGGTCTTCACCAATAGTAATAGTGCCTCCCAGAGACACTCAGGAGTGTTCTTGTCTCTTTACCCAACAATGGACATCAGAGGTAAGGAGAGATGTTTAAACTATACGGTAATATCTTTGTGTTAAATCTTATTAAATCCTTGCAACAACTTTATGAGAGTGAGATAGATTATTTTAATTTCTTGTCAGGTTTTTTTTTTCTTATTTGATCAAGAACTTGATTTTTATAAAGATTTATATACATACTTACCCAGGACTGATTTTTTTCCAAGGTCCTACACACATAGACCAGTCCTTATTTTCATGACTGGTCTAATTATCCCTAAAATTGTCTGATTCTACTGTTTTTTCTATCAGCATGCACAGTCTTGCTCTCAAAAACAACTGTGATTAGAAAAATTGCATATGTTAAAAAGAAGGCCAGCTTGAGGAAATTTGGTCTATAACACACAGATCTTCTATTCAGCTAAAAATAAAGCAAATATGTTAGGGCAAGCATTAAAGAGAAAAAGACTCGCTATCCCTTGAGGGATATGTTTTCAAACCATTGGTTACTGTGCCTGAAAAAACAATAGACCTCTGGAAAGAAATATGCCTTTTTATTCTTTATATACTAATTATCCACTAAACATACTGCACTGTATTAGAGTTCTATTTAAAAATCATTTTGTTGTATACCATCAAACAAAGCCATAAATATAAAACCCCAGAGAATGGCAGAACATTCAGTAACTACAAGGCATTATAAGGCATGGGTGGGAAATTAGAAACATGGAAAACTCTTTTTTTTTTTTTTTTTTTGAGATGGAGTCTTGCTCTGTCACCCAGGCTGGAGTGCAATGGCATGATCTCAGCTCACTGCAACCTCTGCCTCCCAGGTTCAAGCAATTCTCCTGCCTCAGCCTCCTGAGTAGCTGTGTCTGTAGGTGCATGCCACCACGCCCAGCTAATTTTTGTATTTTTAGTAGAGACGGGGTTTCTCCATGTGAGCCTAGCTGGTCTCGAACTCCTGACCTCAGGTAATCTACCCCCTTCAGCTTCCTAAAGTGCTGGGATTACAGGCGTGAGCCTCCGCACCTGGCATGGAAAACTCTTATTCACTCCTTTGGATCACCGAATCATAGAATTGAAAGAAATTTGGGGGAAAAAAAAATGTAGTTCAGTCACTTTCATTTTAAAGAAGGAACAACTGCTCAGAGAGATTGCGAAAAGCTTAAGGTGATATAGTTAGTAAATAGTAGAGCTCAACCTCGAATCAAGTTCTTCTGACTTCCAGTTCAGTGCCCCACATTGCTTGTACCAATCATTAGGTGTTGACTAAATGAATGAATCCAAAATGATTACTGAGTTCCTACTGTGTGCTTACCAACATGGTATGTGTTGAAGAAGAAGCTAAAGGTTTTTTTTTTAATAAGAAAAAGGATTTTTAAATTTTAAATCATAAAAATGTATGTAAATTTTAAAGTTTATATAAAGTTAGTGTACAGTAGTTAGAAGCAGTTAACAAGTAGTATCAGAATAATATATAAACAAGTGTTCAATGGCCACAGGGTGTTGACTAATGAAGAGAAAAACGTAGGTCAGAAGAACTGGATAGAGCAGAGGTAGAGAAGAATCTACTATCTGCTCCAAAGCTACTAGACACAGTTCTAAGGAGCCATTCTTTGACAAGGCCACGTGTTGCCAACAATATAATAGGAGTAAAAAAAAATTCTATAGTCACCTTCCTCACAGGGTACATATAGGAAAGTTGATGAGAGATAAAATTTGATAAGGAATTTTAAATTCCCTCCTCCTAAAAAAAATAGCTGTATTCACCCTTGATGTACAACTATCAAAATTCCTGCCAAAGCATTAAAAAGTAGGTTCTTTAACTCTAAGATTTTAGATTTTGCTGACATATGATAAATATTATAGTCTCTTGTTTTCTGGCTAATAGCACATAACTCCAGAAAAACAAAATAGAGAAGCTTAGAGCAGAAGTCTTCATCCAGGTGGAAGCATTTAGTACCAAAAATTGCTTTAAATTAATAGTTCTTACAAAGAGACTAAGATGAAAATGTGTATTTTGCAAATGATTTGAGGCAACCAAATGAGAAAAAGGAAAAATGGGCAAGCAACATTACTGTTTGATTTTGCTCGTTTAAAATAAAATGATTATATTACAGATATTAAATTCACAAAGGTATATAACCTGTTTCAAGAAAAAATTGCATCATCTGTTGAGAAATTTTAAATACATTTTTATTGTCATTAAATCAGTTTTTAGCATGAATGCATCCTTTTTTGTCTTTACTTTTTTGATTAAAAATAAAACCACTGCTGTGTTCCCTTAGAGCCTAAAATTTTGGTGATGCATAGTAGGAACTTATTAAATAATTGTTTAATTTTGCTATGTCAGGCTCTTTTCTCCCTCTGAATGTATTAACATTTAATTTTGATTGTTGCTTAGGCCACAAGGGCTACACAAAGAGACTAACAGCAATTTGAAAACATACTTTCAAAGTCACTGCATAAACAATACTAAAATTAGATAGTCTTGTGGAAAAAAGTCATTTCTCTTCTTCCTGTGGAAACATTAGGGATTAAAACTTACAGGACCTTCCAGAGCCTCAGTGTGGGTCAGAACAACCAAAAGAAAGAGAAAGAGAAAGAAGGAAAACAGGGGAAAAATAGCAAGTTAGCATGACACAGAGGATCAAATATCACTCTATATCGCTAACCCCCAGAGAAAAGTGAATAAGCCGAGCAAGAAGATTATAGATACTGTTCCCTAAGAACAGAAAACTGAAATTGAGGCTACTGCCAACTTATATTCCTTACATACTTGGCTTGAAACATATTAGAGGAGTTTGGAGTTGGGATCACTAGCTTTGGATTCAGGTAGACAGGAGTATGCCTTCCAGTTCTGCACTTTACTAGATGTGAGACTTTAGCGTTATTTTGATATTGGAGACAGTATCAATAATAGCAGCTATTAATAAGCATAGCCTTCTTACCTTCTTAAGTTACTATTAGTGTTTAGATTGTAGACATCCATGATGTTTAGTCCTAAAAGGCAATTTATTTCTGCCTAAAACTAATACTCACACCATAGATACTATTGGCTTGCCAGTAAAACCTCGCTAGAATATTTTAAAGCAAAACTTGTATCACACTAATAATATCTCCAAAGTCAGTGCAAACAAAAATCATTGCTCAAGTCTAATCAATTTCCCAAAAAATAAACATAAATGAGTGCCTACTATGTGTTGAATGCTTTTCAAGGCACTGAGAATACAGCAATAAATAAGGCTCCATAATTTCCCTTAAAGTAGCTAATAATTTGGTGGGAGAAAACCTTTATAAACATTTATAAAGGGGTAGTGAGGAGGTCCATTATTTTAAATTCAACATATCATTTGGCAGAATAAAACTTAGGATCAGAAACGGGTCTAAATATGCTTGGCTCCACTTCCCATAGTATCCCATAGTACTGCTAACTACAACTGGAGATTGTAAGTAGGTTGCCATTAAAATGCAAGCCGTCTAAATTCACTAAAAACAATTACATTTAGAAAATAGAAAAGAGTGATATCCCATATCACAATAATGAAATCATCCGCTCTTTAAATTCTAAAAGTAACAGCTTACATAAAATTAGCATTTCATTTTTTTAGAGTATACAATTTACAAGGAACTGTACTTTATATAATCTCATCTGACCCCCATAAATCCACAGTAAAGCAGCCATTCTTTTACACATTTTCTAGGTAAGGAAACTGAGGTTTCAAAAGGTAAAATGAGGAGATTGAGTGGATATGGCACACTGGGAAACAGGAACTGGTGCCCTCGGGGATCAGAAAAAGTAAGAAATGCCCAAAAGATGAGATGACAGAAAGAGGAAGGAAGGGAGGGAGGGGCAGTCCAAAGGTGCACAAGAAGGGCTCCTGAAGAGTGGGAAGAGCTTCAGGAATGCTTCTAGTGCAGAGATGGCAGAGAATTAAATATAAACGGACCGCGGGGCAACCAAATGATAACAGGCTTGAGTCCCACAAGAAGCAGCCAAAAAGTTTGACCCCATCCTATTACCCCAATCATGGCTTTGCATCAGACAGCAAACAACAGAGTTGCCTATGTTTCCCGTCTTCGTTTCGTCTCCTCCACACTCTTAAGATCACTCTAATCAGCTCCCAACCCTCTCCTCAAGTCCACCAATACTGCTCTCATTAAGGGGACTATTGAACTCCAAATTGCTAAATCTATAATTAATTCTGTCTTCATCTTATCTAACCTATCAGCGGGATTGAACACAATAGCCTACACCACTTGTTCCATATCCAAGAGACAGTTCAAACTCAACATGTTCAAACCTGAACTCCTGATCTTCTCCCAAACACACTCTACCTGCAACCTTCTTCATCTCAGTGGACGGCAATTTCATCCCTCCAGTTGCTCAGGCCAAAAGCCTTTACGTTTTTAAAAAATTACTTATTAAAATAAGTGTATATATCAGAAGTCTAATGTTTGAAGATTTCTTACAAATTGAACAAATCTATGTAACCAGCCCAAGATCAAGAAAGAGAACTTTACAAATACTCCCCAAACCTTCCTTAGACTACCCCCTTCCAGTCACTAGCTTCCCCTGAATAAAACGAATAGTGTCTCTCAGAATGCAATGCAAAGGACAATAAGGAAGAAAAGTTAGGAAACAAGGAGTATATATCCGGAAGTTCCAGCATTTATCTACTACAAATGCCAAATGAAAAAGAAAAGTTAAAAAATGGATAGGAAGTAATAGATAAAGCAATAATCATAGAAAATGTTCCAGAACTAAAGAAAGACTTGAGCCCTCAAATTTAAAAGGCCCATCAGGTGTCAAGAAGGATGTATGGAAAAGGACCCACACCTAGACACACTGTGGTGAAATTCCTGAACAATAAAGAAAAAATTTACTAATAGTTACCAAAGAGTAAAACGCATTGCACTATGTCATTGATTCTTGCACCTTGCAATGAAAATTCAGATGTCATTGATTTTGAATTTTCATAGGCAACATTGTGAAAGAAGAAGATGGGACAATATATACAATAAGAAAATAGGATTTTCTTCAAAGCTCTGTATCATCTTTATATTTATGTTATGTTATTACAAAAACAGATTAAAAAGTCTGCATTCCAAAGCAAAAAAGGTCCATAATCCCATCACCTGACCAAATCAATGCTTTCATTTATCCGGGTTTCCTTCTAGTTCTTGTTTATATGCATATTCAAAGTTCACACAATTGCAATAGTATTAAAGGTGGAAATTATATTCTACTTGCTTGCTTTATAATATACCATGAGAATTTTTCTATTTGGTAGCCTTTCTTTGTTTCTCATCTTCTGCCACCTCTTCTTCTCTCTCATTCCTTCCCTCCCCTACTCATGGTAACCAATGTTAACCTGATGTATACATTTCCACAACTCTGTGTATGGTCATACAAACATATATCTACATGTTGCTTCTTTCCTTTGTCAGGGTCTTTTTTTTTTATTATGTTAGTTTAAATTCATTTATCTGCAACTTGTTCTCATGTAACAGTATATCATGAACTTACATCTCTCAAGGTTGATACTGTTTATAATGAGTCCTACTCATAATTTTCATTAGAAGAAAAATATTTCATAATATTCAAATTTAAGAATAATTTCAGATTGTTTCCAGTTTTTTCTGCTCATAATATTCAGATTGTTGCCAGTTTTTCCAGTATATATATTAAATAGTATTATAATAAACACGTTTATAGATATAATACTTTTTTTTTTTTTTTGAGACAGACTTGCTCTGTTGCCCAGGCTAGAGTGCAGTGAGATGATCTTGGCTCACTGCAGCTTCAGCCTCTCAGGCTCAGGTGATTCTTCCATGCCACCCCACCCCCGTATCCCCCTGCACCCCAACTACCATCCCCACCCCCATCCACCTTCCAAGTACCTGGGACTGCAGGTGAGCATCACCATGCCTGGCTAATTTTTGTATTTAGTAGAGGCGGGGTTTCGCCATGTTGCCCAGGCTGGTCTTGAACTCTTGGACTCAAGTGATCCCTCCACTTCGGCCTCCCAAAGTGCTGGGATTAAAGGCGTGAGCCACCGCGCTCAGTCTATAGATGTATTTCATATACATTTTTAACTAGGTAAAAGTGCCCAGGATAAGATTACTGGATCAAAATATATATTTACATACTTTTTAAAAGCTTTTGTTCCTTCCTATAAGAAATAGCTTTAAAAAAAGGAAAAATATAAAAATGTTTTTGTATTTTAATAGGTAATATGTAATATGTACGTGTGGGAAAAAACTCAAACAGAAAAAAAATTCCTATCAGTCCTCCAATTCCCCTCACCAAAGAGAACTATTATTAAAATGTAACTTTCCGGAGATATTGACACAAGTAAATATACTTGTTTTGAACTGAATTTTCCATTCCAACAGTTACAACCAGATTACTTCTCTGAAAGGCAGTGGCAATTCAAAATCCTACTTGCGATATATCATAGTGCCCTTTTTCTACCTAAGTGGTCATCTCTGTTAACACACTTAAATTATCTCTGTGTAGTTAAAAAATTGGTATCTCATTGTTATATTAATTTGCATTTTCTTGATGACTAATAAAGATGAGGATATTTCCATTTATTTATTGGCCATTTTCATTTTCTCTTCTTTTTAATCCTTATTCACACCCCTTGCCTAATTTTTTCAATTGATTACTTTTATGTTACTTTGCAGAAACTCTTTGTATACTATGGATATTAAAATGTGGTACGTATACACCATGAAAGATTATGCAAACATAAAAAGGAATGAGATTATGTCCTTTGTAGGGACATGGATGGAGCTGGAAGCCATTATCTTCAGCAAACTAACACAGGAACAGAAAACCAAATACCGCATGTTCTCACTCATAAGTGAGAGCTGAGCAGTGAGAACACATGGACATGGTCGGGGGGTGCAGAGAGCATTAGGGAAAATAGCTAATGCATGCTGGGCTTAATACCTAGGCGATGGGGTTAATAGGTGCAGCAAACCACCATGGCACACGTTTACATATGTAACAAACCTGCACATCCTGCACATGTACCCCGGAACTCAAAATTAAAATAAAAATTAAAAAAGAAAAAAAGTTTCTGTTTGTAAAATATGTTGTAAATCTTGTCCCATTAGCTTTTGAATTTATGATTTTTTTCATTAAAAATATAATATTTTATGTCCTCTAATACCTATTGTTACTTATCTAATTTCTGTATTTCTTCCATGGCTTAAGAAGTTTTCTCCAACCCCAGACAATAATATATTCTCTCAAGTTTTCCTTTAAAATTCCTATTCTTCTGTTTTCTATAAATACTTAATTTAATATTTAATTTTAATTCATTTGGAGTTCACATAGGGTGTGAAATAAGGATTCAACTTTGCTTCTAGATGGATAGCCAAATTTACCCACACTGTTAAATAGATTTTTATTTTTTTCCCACAGAACTGAAAATTTTACCTTTTTAAATTTCTAAATTGTTATGTAAGTATTAGACTCTCCATTCTCTTTCATTTAACTGTGTAGATATTCTTACAACATTACCACTCCTTCAATTCTTTTTTTTTTCAAAATTTCTCAACTCTTCTTGCTTATTTCCTCTACCTCTTAAAATTTAGAATCAGCCTGTCAGGCTCCATTAAAAAATTCTATTGGGCTGTAATTGGAACTGCACAGGATTTACAGATTAATTTGATGAGAACTGCCATCTTTGTAAAATTAAGCCTTTTCATCTAGGAATTTGACATATTTCTCCACTTATTCAAGTTGTCTTTTTTGTGGATAAACTACTAGCAACACTGCTACAGCTATTTGGGAAGACAATTTGGCCATATTTTATTACAGTAGAAGTGTACACACCCCCACGGCCAGCTATTGCTTCTTATGAATCTTGAATTAAATCTATATTCAAATATGACCTACAGTATTGTCTATAGTAGCCACAAAAAAGAAAAAATCAGAAATAACCTACGTATCCATCAATAGAGAAATAAAGAATGTATCACCATGCATCTTCTGAATAATTATGCAACAATTAACTAAAATGAGGTGGATTTACATGTTTTGATGTGAAGCAATAACCAAGACAAATCATTAAGGAAACAAAGTACATTCTTGAGTATGCATCACCAAGCTAATAAAAAGGTCATTTCAATGCAAAGGATTGATTTGGAAGATGAAGTAAAGAGCAATTTTCACATTCTATCATTTGACTTTTTTCCAATGAGAATTCATTGATGTATTATCCATGTAATTAAAAATAAGAACAACTTACAAAAAATGTTTAAAAACACAAGTGATTTGAAAGTATTATTTTTAACAGGCCACACATACTGGAATTTCAAGATCCAAATGTTCTCACATATTGCCTAATAAAACGGTGCAACTTACCCACTACTCGGATGCAATCCAAGAGAAACCAACCTCACAAATGTATGTAAAGGTGACAGACTGGAAACAATCACATTAAGAAGCAGGTAGTTGTAATAGAAAATGTTAGCTAAACTCTAGGAGAAAGGAAAGAACTCCTTCTCTTGGCCAGTCAAAATCCATCTTTAGTTAATTGGCCTTCTTGTATGGGCAATTTTATTAGAAAACAAACTATTCCTTTTACCTGATATATATCATATATATAACATAGTGATTAAGACTTTGGAGTCATGGATTTGATTCCTGCCTTTGCCATTCACCAGCTTTATAACCTTAAGCATACCTGATCTTTAATTCATTTTTCTTTATTTTTTCTGATCTGTATAATGTAGGCACCTCATAGGATTGTAGGGAGAGTTAAAGGAATTACTATCTGTAAAGTGCTTAAAGTGGTGCCTGGTGAAAAGTAATTGCACTCAGTGTTAACTATTATCAATATTACTAGTATTTGTTCAATTCAACAAATATTTATTTTCTAGCCACCATGTGTCAGATGCTCTACTAGCCATTGGTAATACAGAGGTGACTAAGAATCAGTCTTTGCCATTGAAAAAACTTGGTTAATATGAAGAAAATAGACACACGTGTCCATGATGTCAATGAATGCAATGTGGTGTTTGAAAAGAACAATTGCTCAGTGCTCTTAGCATACAAAGGGGATTCACTCAACCCAGCAATGGGGAGGGAAAAGTGGAGGAGTAGGGTATAACTGATATGGAAAATTCTAATCACAACTTCCTCTCTATTCCCTTTTCTCATTAAGGGAGAGAACATCCTTGGTAGATCATTTACTCCTCTCCAAACCTAAAGTGACTCACCAAAATTTATGTCAGGACAAGATATTCTGATTTCAACCCTAGCTTGGCAACCAAGAGTCACCATTATAAGACTTGACAGGGTTGCTCTGCAGGACAAGTTGGGAAACAGCTACAAATCATGTTGTAAACTTCGCAGGGAGTCAAGATTTCACAGGGTGCCAGCCTTTCATAACATAGTTTCCACATTGAGTGAGCATTTTATGGTAAGCTTCCAAAGATTGTGTTTCACAACAAATAACTCAACTCTCTGCCAAAGACTTGAGCTTGTATAAACTCAAGATAAACATGAGTCAGAATTACATCTCTATTTAAAAAAAAAAAAAAAAGATGACGATGACTTTTATTAACTGGAGTATATTATCAAGGAGGTATTACGTTACTCTCCAACATAGGTCACAATCTTACAAGAGCCAGACTGAATATGTAAGAAAGAGACATAAAAAATCTGATATTGACTAAAAGACCAACATATAAGACTGGAATGGATTAAAGGAATAAGGAAAGCTTTCCAACTAATTCAATAAGTACTCTGAGACAAGCAAAAATAAGTGATTTCTTGTCCATAATGGCTCAAGGTCTAGTCGGAAAAACAAAGTGCACATACAGAAAATTGAACGCTGTCAACTCTTAAACAATATGAACATAAAGTCTAGGTTTGAGTAATTGGGATTTTAGCTAGATTTTTAACAAGGATTATACATATTTTGTGAAAAACTTATAATGACCTTTCAATGCCTATAGGAGAAATCTGGTTTTCTCACTTTATTCCACACTGTATCCCAATGATAATCCCCCGGTCAAACTAGAATGGCTTAACAGTGGGCCTCAAGTTTCCCATCTGAAATGTTTTTCTGTACAAATCCTAACCGTGGATAACTATATTAATCCCATCTCTTCCATGAAACTTTTGTAGCTATAGCACCCTATGGTCTGAACCTCCACTGAATACTCCTACCACTTATCAGGAGTCTCCAGTCTGATATCCTTTGGTAATCCCCACCTCTACTAAAAAAATTGGTCATGATTGAAGAAAATTACAAAATACATCAAAACAGAAGCACACAGTCACCTTATATGTCCCGAATGACTCACAGGCCACCAACAATTGACTGCATCTTAATTGACTTGGTTTATGTGTCTAAGGAAACAAGTGTTAACCAAAACAAAAAAAGAGAAAACAAATCGCAAAAGCTAGAGATGGCATTGTCCTTGGGCCCTGGACTTAAGTATTTTCTATTCCCTAAACCAAAGCATCTTTCACATGGAAAGTGTACAGATGCTTCTATCTAACAGACTTCACACATTTCTGATCCCACTGGTGCCAGCATTTCCTAACTACTGGTAGAAACTCCAGGGGATGTGCCCACACCACAATCTGCATTTTTAAAGTCAGCTTTATTGCAGTATAATTTACATACTGTAAAAATCACCCATTTTAGGGGTATAGCTTACGAGTTTTGACAAAAGTATAATCATAATCAAGATACAGATTATATTATTTAACTACTTGTATACATTTGTCAACAAGGAGGAAATGCACTATTTATAAAGGCATGCTTGTAATAATTATTTTTCACTAAAAAGATACTTTTGTATTAGCTTAGCTAGAATGAGTCCATACTTAATGAACTGACAAAATCCTGAAAAAAAGAGAAAGAAGACTGTCCTCTCAGACTTAAATTACATCAACACAATATATTAGATCAGAATTCCAAAAAGTTACCTAAAGAGAGAATATTTCACAGAACTGCAAGCCTTTTTGACTATAACCTGATTGCAAATATTGTATTAACAGTGTCTCAAGCAACGAAGAAGTTGGTTTGATAAGTTATTTTCTAGATGAGAGCTACTCAAGTGTGATCCTTAGACTGGTGCCCATATCAGAACTGTTTGGTATGGGGCTATGATGAGATATGTACTTAAACTAAGGTAATCAGTTG
Organism: Colobus angolensis palliatus; assembly: GCF_000951035.1. Lineage (NCBI taxonomy): Eukaryota > Metazoa > Chordata > Mammalia > Primates > Cercopithecidae > Colobus > Colobus angolensis. The sequence continues at coordinate 4,010,554 of NW_012114722.1, read as the reverse complement.
GGCGCAGTGGCTCACGCCTATAATCCCAGTACTTTGGGAGGCCGAGGTGGGTGGATCACCCGAGGTCAGGAGTTCAAGACCAGCCTGGCCAACATGGTGAAACCACGTCTCTACTAAAAATACAAAAATTAGCTGGGCTTTGTGGCTCACGCCTGTAGTTCCAACAACTCGGGAGGCTGAGGCACAAGAATAGTTTGAACCCAGGAGACAGAGGTTGCAGTGAGCCAAGATCACGCCACTGTACCCCAGCCTGGGCAACAGAATGAGACTCCATCTCAAAAAAAAAAGAAAAAAAGAAAACAAAAAAACTAAAAATAATCAGTTAGAACTTTTATTGCAGTTTGACAAAGTAATTTTATATTAATTGAACCTAATACTACAAATAGATTTGTATTTTGTATGTCTTTGTTTTTCTATTAATTTATTTTTATTGTATTTAAAAGGAACTTATTCAACAGGAGAATCTCTCAAAATAATATTAATACAAATTGGCCCGAACTATTTGAAGAGATTATAATGAACAAAAGTAATATCTTAGATAATTTCTCAAGGTTGCTTTTCTTTTCAACCCTATGAATTCACCAGATGACCTATTTTTTTCCAGACACAGGCTCTATGCCTCTAATAAAAAAGTTCTTAGAAGGAAGCATAATATTTTGTTTTAAAATAATTGATACTTCAAATTATATTTTTGTGCCCAGTAAAAACACAATGTCTAAAATGAAGATTTTAAGAGAATTATTCACTGTAATGGATGACTAAGATTTAATACAAATGTGATGACTTTAACCTTAGGTCATATAAATATCTATGTGAGCATTAATACTTAAAGAGTTAGAGGAAGGAGAATAGGTTATAAGTATTGCAGCGGTAGAATACAAGGAATGTTAAATAAGTGAATTACCAGTCTTCATTACAGCAGCAAAATTGTCATGTAAGGCCACATGCATATATTAATTTAGTCAATATTTATTGAGTACCAACTATGTGTCAACAGTTGTGAAGCATAAGATGAATCAAACATAACCCCTGCCTTCAAGGAGCTTATAGTCTGGTAGAGTGTAAGACATGATGAATGAAATCGCACAACAGATTAGCCAAATATTACTGTAATTCAACAGACTATATTGGTATTTTCCAAAAGCTATCAAATGTGCCTTACAAAAGTTAGTCAAGTAACTATTTTATTGCTAATGTATCTCCCCAGAGTAGAAGAATTGTTGTCTTTGCTAAGGAAAAAAAAAAAAAAAAAAACCGCCTCTTAGGAGCAACATGAAGTTGATTAAGCTAATGTGATTGTCTAAAAAGCATGTCTAGTGGAAGAAATGTAACTGAAGGCAAAATGAAGAACTTTCAGACCTAAGAAACTCATTCCGACATGTTCTAATCTACTCTCAATATGGAATCAGTCTGCAGTTATTTTAAAAACTGTTTAAGATTCATAAAAGTCACACGACTGGTAGGAAAATTCTTGGCAGTTGAAATATTTACAAATGTAAAGTGAATCATGTTGTGAAAGTACTATCTGCAGCTTCCTTAATTAAATCAATTGCACATTGATTTATTCATTAAAGCTAAAATGTAAAGTGTATGATAAGGTCACTCCTTTTGGGTACTTAATGGCTTTATTAACCGTGAAAATCACCATTAAGAATAACCTTTTAAAGGCCAAGTTAATATGACAATTTTGATTTTTTAAACTACATGTTTCATTATTTTCAGCTTTCTCAAATCAGAGTACTTTGGTCTAGTCCTTATAATGTGGTTAAGTCAGTGTAGTAAACATTTGCATCTGCCAGATCTAACTCAGAGTTACCAGGATTTTCTATCTGTCCCAAAGCTTGTCGTACATGAGGCCCAGAAGCCAGAGACATAATATATCTTTTGGTCATTGTCACTCAAGAACTGGTCTATCACTCAAGGCTTCTCACCAAAGCCTGAGGGCCTTGACTGATTCAACAAGAGCTTCCCTAAATTGTCTCTGTTTTGGTACTCACTCAGATTAGAATTTTTACTCTAACTTATGACCCTGGCTTTTGTTCTATGTCCCTAGTATATTAATCCCATTTCCTGCGCCTTAATCATTAACAAATTGCATTGCTCCCTGCCTTCTCTTGCCTGATACCTTGATTCCAGTAAATCACTTTGTTTCTCTAAGCTAAACCTCAGTCTTTGGGTTACATATGTTCCAATTTCTGCCACATGTTATACTGATCAGAATTTTAATGATGAAGTTCATATTCATTCATTCATATAACAAACATGTATCTACCTGTGCAAAGCACTCTCTTAGCTGTAGCGATACAAAGATGAATGAAACAAAATCCTTGTCCTCAGGAAGCTTACAGTCTAATGACAGGTACAGAGAAATAAACCAACAATTGGCATAGAATATGCTATAAAAGTATAATGACAGATACAGAGAAATAAACCAACAATTGGCATAGAATATGCTATAAAAGTATTATGTAAAGGAAGCCATGCAAACACAAAAGGGGGATACTAACGAAGATTTCTAAGAGAAGATGATATTCAAACTGAATCTTGAGGGTCAGACAGGAGTTAGCAAGGCAGAGAAAATGATTAAATAAGAAGGCAGGGAGAGTGTTCCAAGAACAGGGAGCAACATATGTAAGCAAGAGACAGCATGGCAGATTGGAGGAACTACAAGTGGTTTAATATGACTGAAACATATTTGTGACAAAGTGGTGAAATGTGAGACTGGTTGCAGCCAGATGATGAAAAGCGTCCTTGTACTCTGTTCTGTCTAGATGAAGGGAACCCACTGAGACGGATTAAGTGGAGAAGTACTATATTCAGACATGTGTTTTAGATTACTCTCCAGGATTGTGGAAGTCATATTAGAGACAGGTGAAAGAGGGTGAACAGAGGAGACACTTACTATAATTCAGATAATATGTAATGAGGGACCAAAATAAGATGGTAGCAATAGAAATGGAAACAGGAGGATGCAAGTACAAGAGTAAGAGATATTGTAGTATGAGACCATAGAGAACTTGACAAATCATTGGACACAGGAGAAAAAGTCTAAGCTAACTCTGAGGCTACATATCAGAAGAAATTATAATTGAAAGTTTGATGCAGCAGATGACTTCTTTAATGATGCTGAGTGAGTGGCAGTATATAAGCATCAGAGTGGAGATATCCAGCAAGCAGTTGGGAATGCATTTCTGTGGCTCAAGATGAAAGTTGTGGTTGGGATAGATGTGAGGGTTATCTTCATAGAGGTTATAGCTTATAGGAATGGATATGGAGAGTAAAGAAAATCTGAAATTAGTTTTAAAGGAAAAATGAAATTCCAGATAAGGCTAGAATTTCAGTCAGTTTAACATTTTTGACATACGACATGTACAGTGTCAAGAGAAAAGTCACTGCCTTACCCTTTCATTTCTAAAAGGTTTCAACTCATTCTTTTCGAAGTATTTCCTCTTAGTTTCATGTGATCCTCCTCACAAATGCCCTTTGAGATCGATAGACAAGTATTATCTCCTTTATAAGGATCCCCTTGTAATCATAGTACCCGTTTCTTCCCTCCATCAGACTCCTGATCCCAGACAAACTTAAAGACCTCTGCCCTGCTGCCACCCATGCCCCAGCATGACACTCATTTTATAGGTGTAAGGGCCAGGGCACTAAGTGTTCAAGTGTTTGTCGGAGGCCACACAACAAACCAGCGCAGGAAGAATGTTAAGAACTCAGGACTACTGACTCCATGTATAAGGCTACTTGCACTACATTTTATCATGAACTCTCCAGGAATCCACCTGCTTCACAAAGCAAAGCAAAGAATACTAGCAATATTGGATTTAAATATACAAATATATAGCTGTTGAAATATATTATTTATAGACATATGACAAAAAGGTGAAAAACTTTAAACACCTGATTACTAGTATTTATTTTCTTTTCTTTTTTTCTCTCTCTCTTTTTTTTTTTTTTTTTTTGGATACAGGGTCTGGCTCTGTTGCCCTGGCTGGAGTGCAGTGGCCTGATCTCGGCTCACTGCAACCTCCACCTCCTGGACTCAAGCCATCCTCCCACCTCAGCCTCCTGAGTTGCTGAGACTACAGGCATGCACCACCACACCCAGCTAATCTTTGTATTTTTTGCAGAGACGGGGTTTCAGCATGTTTCACAGGCTGGTGTTAAACTCCTGAGTGCAAGCGATCTGCCCACCTCGGCCTCCCAAAGTGCTGGGATTACATCCATGAGCCCCTGCGCCTGGCCTATTTTCACTTCTGATGAGTTACATAAGTAACTCTAAACTTGAAATCGTTTCCATATGAAAGTCTCTGACATAAAAAAGAATATTCATTTTTCAAAAATATGGTAAAGCTCCTAGCATTCAATGACTTTAAAATTTTTATTTAAGTGACATAGTATACTTAAAAAATAGCTTAGAAGTTTTCACAAAAACACAGAAAGCAAAACCTTCAAAAGAGAGAGGTTTTGTCTGAAAATAAGGAGGTAAGGTTTTGCAGACTGTACAAGGTACATGGAAGGAAAGGGGGAAGGGTGTATAGGCAATACTAAGATAACTTCCAATAATTTGGAAATTATTTTTACTCTCTAATAGTTCAACTATAAAATCAAGGCCTAATGGACCAGGTCATAGATAAACAAGACACATTAAAGAAAAAGAATGTTTCCCAAGCTAGAGTAAGACTAACAAAATATATTAGCATACCTAAAGAATGAGTGAGTCCCTGAGAAAGTGGGCTTAGTCAGACAGGAAAGTTTAGGAAGAGGAGAATAACAAAGGCCTTGACATAGGCATCCTAGCACTGTCCAGGGGAGAAAATGTTAGGGCAGTAAGACACTATCATCTCTTTCACAGGTACATACCTACTCCAGAAGTGGACACATCAGTCCTTCAGAGAAAGTTGTCATTACACATTAATTTCATCAAGAAACAATTCTGTTTCTAAGGTGAAACTTACAGGAGCATGCAACAATACTTGCATGCTCCTCAAGTCCCCCTCCTGTTCGGTAGGGCTTTCTATGGGGAGAGAACACTTCGGTCATGTCAACATGACTGTTCCATCCACTGTGAATTTGTATTTTTTGTCATAAATAAATTTTTTGTCAATCTGAATTCTTGTAAATTTAGTCAATATGAGTTCATCTCTGGGCCACAGAGCCCATCTCCAGGTATAGACCAATCAGATTTCTGAGGCTAACTTGGTAATCCACCAACACCAACCTTGGAAGTGCCTTTTATTCACACTTGAAGGGGAAGAGATGTACATAATCCATACCTTAGTAATCGCAATACAATCTACACAAAAAGCCTGGGTAAGTGATGGCATAGTGTGTTTCATTGATAAAAATGTGGTGCCAAGAAGCAAGAATGGTTTTAGATGATAAGTTTACAAAACAGTTTTCAGATATTGTTCTCTTTGGGCTGAGTCTGATTCCCAGATACAGAACTTTGCCTACTGTCTACCTCAGATACACATATACTGATAGTCTGACCCCAAATATACCTATGGAGCACTGTGTGAACTACGTGAGTGTGTACATTTTCCTTTTCTCCTCCCTTTCTCTCTGAAAAGTGGACCAGTAGAACAAACAGATGTTTCAGAGTTACACACATCTAGGTTTGAATCTCAATTCCACCACTTCTCAGTTTCTTATTTTCTCTTTGTCTCTAAAATGGAGATAATAACAATAGCTCATAGAACCATTGTGAAAATTAAATGAGATAATATGGGTATAAGTACCCAAATGTAAGTTTCCTTCCTGTTCTTTTCCATGCCTTGGCCTGTTCAATTTAAAAATAAACACACACTCACCTTATTCCATAGAACCATAAATTTTGTGAGAGCAGAGATCAAAGCTTATTTTTGTTTACCACTCAGTCCCTTATATACTTATATATGGCTTTTAGTGGGTCATCAAATATATTTTGAACTATAAAATCAAACTGGTTAAGAAATTGAGGTTCTGTTTAATTGAATTTGCCAGTCAGCTTAGGGATCCCTCTTAGCTGACAAAACAAAACAAAACAAAATACCATATACTTCAAAGGCTTCTAGCTATAAAAAGGCTTTATCAGGTGTCACTTCTGTAGAATTTACTGTATGACCTTTGATTAATCAATGTAAAGTGACTTTTTAAAATATTTTTGTCTGAAACTTCAGATAGGCAACTATATATTCATTTGGCAGTGTGCCTGTAGCAAACTACAACAAACTGAGTCACTTAAACAACAGAAATACATTGTCTCACAGTTTTGGAAACTGGAAACCAGAGATCAAGGTATCAACAGAGTTGGTTCCTCCTGAGGGCGACCAGGGAAAGATCTGTTCCCAGCCTCTCTGCTTAGCTTGAAGATGACTGTCTTCTCCCTATGTCTCTTTACATCATCTTCCTCTGTGTGTGTCTTTGTGTCCAAATGTTCAAATTCTCTTATTTTTACAAGTACACCAGCGATATTCCATTAGGGTCCACCCCAATGACCTCATCTTAACTAATTCCCAAAATAACATCAAATTCTGAGGTACTGGATGTTAAAACATCAACAGATGAATTATTGGGAGACACAATTTAACCCATAACATCAACTACTGAGTGATTATCTTCAGGCCCTCTGGGCACAGCCTATACTCCTTGGACTGTTTTCTTGTTATTGCATATAGAGATAAACACTTGGCAATTACTGAATTAACATTTTAGCATATTTTGACTATCCTTAAATAACTTATACGCAGTCCATGTGATAGAGTGAGTCACTTAAGTTGTGAGGGTATCGAGCTATCTACCAAGCATTTGTATCTTAATAGACTTTGTTGTTTTCTATTCTTAAGAACGTTTTGTGTATTGAGGTGGGGAACAAGAAGGATGGCCATCAGGCTAGAACACAATTTTAGTGCATTTTGAAAAGGCAGTATATGAAGAAATGTCTAAAAAGTGGAAATATGTTTCCAGAGAAATGCAGGGGACTCTAAAAACATAAAAACATGATCATGAATTTGGGGATAGCTGAATTTCGGGGGAATATCAAGGAACTTGTAGACATGGGACAAGATTAAGTCTCAGCCAAGAATATGTATTTCCACTAAAATGAGTCAGAGTGAAGTTGTTCCAATCATTTCAGTCATCTTCACAATGGATTTGGATGTAGGTAAATAGACCTGAATATTGATATTTAAAATGGTTAAAATAATTGCTTTCTTAGAGCCGACAAAGCATTTCATTGACTGAAATGGAAAGGGTTTCATTGAACCTGTTTCCTGTTCCCCATTGGATCATCCAAATCAAAATAAGGGAGTTTATTTTGCTTGATTTTGGGGGAACAAACGTGAATTCATGCAATGGCCTTATGAAGGACACATTTTTTTAATAACCATGCCTCACTGACCATCAGTTAAGTGGGGCATTTATGTGTTTGATATAAATTGTCATCTTTATGCTTAACTTGACTTCTAAAAATCTTGAGTACTTTGTAAAGTCGCATCTTTGTCTCAAATGTAAAGCATTAGGCTAAAGAGGAATGAGTTTTGGACCAGCAGGGAGAAAATCTAGATTCCAGTCCCAGCTCTGCCTTGTGGCCTTGAGAAAGTCACACATGGGCTCTGGCTCTGTCTCAGTAAACTAAAGGGTTACATCAGACGCTAGGCAAGGCCTCTTTCAACTCAGAGGGTCTATAATCCTGTTATATATAATTATTGTGTCTTTATTACAATATTTTCACACAAATGCAAAGTATATCAATATAAAAGAGGACTTTTGTCTGCTGAGTGTAGGGTGTGGAAATAGAGGCTATTCATCTTCATCAGCTTTTCAGTCTGATTGTTTTCATATTGTACTTTATAAGGTACACCCACATAAAATGTAATGCACTTTTAAGTATTTTTGTCCGTTGCTCTAAAAACCTAAATTCTCTGTTATATCAACATTACCCTAGTACAACTAGAAGCCATGTAATTTTATTTTACGTAAATCTTGGCAGGAATTACCTTGGTGCTTTTGTCTTGGCTAAACACCAGGTGCATTTGTACTGGATATATACCAACTGCTCTTTTTATTTTAAAACTTTACATGGATCCTGTATAATTGATTTTCCTACCTATCTAATTATCCTTGATGATATTATAATTCTTTTAAATAATTAAAAGGGCTATGACTAATTTTAATACTGATAACAAAATTTTAACTTGATCCTGCAATTTTAATACTGGCAATGTGATACATGGAATGTAAATGTATTTAGCTCACATTCTAAGTGTTTCATTTTGTGACAGTTATATTGAATAATAAAGTGTTCAATATAATACAACATTTATAAATCCAGCTCTTTAATGAAAATGGACTCATATCGATTAGTTTATGAGCAGAGTTTAATTTTTGAGATACAATATTTAAAAAGGAAGGTTAAATTTATATTCTAATTCATGAAGAAATCTATTCTATTACTTCATGTGTTATTTTATCCATTTTATCTTAATCTGATAACCAAAATTAAATGTTTTCATTTTGTTTTCTTTGTTGCCTAATATGAAAGCCAGTGACCTTTTGGAAATGGAATTTTATTTTCATTTCTTAATGTGTTTCTCTTATATTCCATGTTTGTTGTAGCAGCACTTAAATATTTTTGTCATATTTAAAAATAATCCTTTAATTGGATAGGTTTCATTTATTACAACATTTTCTCCAATTCAGGTTTACTTGAAACTATATGAACTTGATCCATTTTCCTTACATAATTTTAAACTAAATGGAATCTACGTATTTTTCTTAATCATAGAAGGCAACAATGACCAAAAAAATCACTTTCTTTATTTTGGCACAAGTTCCTTGTGCCCCTCATCCATCCCCCACCTTTATAGAGTATTTACACAATGTGTACATTTTTTTTTTCTTTTAGAAGCACGTTGCCACTTGAGAATATTTTTCCTCTAATTTCTACTATGCCTCAAGAATTTAAGTCATGAGACCAAGGCCGAAGATGTTTTGTGATACTGGGAAAGTCACAATCCATATTCTTATCTGTTTGTCTCATCAGTAAAGTCGTGATAATTATCACCTTGCCTACTTCATAGAATTTTTGTAAGGTTCAAATGAGATAATATACACAAGGACCTTGAAAATACATGGAATGATGAGCAAATATAGGGACTGATGTTATTGTTGCTACTGTTGTTATGTTGTTACATTATATTCTTAAAGTCAGGTATTGGAATGCCTAAGATGGGAAAGGAATGTAACTTTACCAGAAGATAATTCTATCTAGTTTTCCCCATGTGTCATAGTAGACTATTTTAACATATAATAATATACAAAGATTCTGAACTTCCTATATAACATCATATTAGTAGCAAGATTTTTAGAGCATGAGTAAACTAAAAGAGGAAAATATCATAAGAGAAACAGACTTAGAGACGAACCAAGTCAGGACTTCAGCATCCAGAGCCAACAGAGAGGAAGCTGGTAAAGGACAGAATAGAGAAAAAACCCAGATGTAGGGTCGGTCCTTCCAGAAGAGCCAGGGAATCCACCGCAGTATCCACAGGCAGGCAGCTCATAAGAAAGTCAACTAATGAATGGATCAAGGCAATAAAAATGTAGGCCACAAGTGGCATTTCAAGTTGGGAACATGGTCCCACTTTGGTTTTAAACCATCAGTCTATATATAATGGGCCATCTTCAAAAGTCTTTCCCTTGCCCATACTTTACTATAAATTCATGGATCACCTCCTCTAGGAAGTCTTCCCAAATCACCATCCAGTGTTCAAGCCATCCTTCTGTGCTTCCTATACCTTGTGTTGGTCTACAACACATACCATAGTTATTCAGCCATTTACTCAACAGATACTTATTAAACACCCATTTTCTACCAGACATTGTACTAGTAATGGAGGATAGAATAGTAAACAAAACAAAGTTACTGCCCTCATGGGGCTTACGTTCTAATGAGGGGAGAGGAATACAGATAATAAAAAATAAATAAGTAAATATGAAGTATGTCATGGTGATAAGTACTATCAGCGGGCATAATGTTGGACAATGGGAAAAGAGAGTTGAGGGGAACTGCTATTTTTTAATATATTACACTTTTATTTAATCTTTTTAAAAGTTAGCTTTACCTTTGTTAATAAATATTCTTCTAAAACATTTTATGTTTGCATATATATTCCCCTATATGAAGGTGTCTACCATACTTATGTAACTATTCCCATATTGTTGTTGAACATTTAGCTTTTCTCTGTGTCATAAACAATATTAAAAAGAATATTCTTATAGTTATTTTGGGGACACATCCTTGATTGTTTCCATAGGATAAGTTTCAAGAAATGGAAGTGCGACTCAGCTGTTGCCGTGCCGAGCAAGTCTGAGTCATTTCCAGTCGTTTGGACACTGGCGTTCATATTGAAAGCCCCTTTCTGTAGGAGTCAGTGCCAAAGCCTGGTTTGTCCCCCAATCCTGGACCCACACATTCACTGTTCGCTTTCTTTTTCTAATGACTCAAGAAAGGGTCAACAAAATTAGTGGTGGAAGTTATGCAGGTTATGATACTACTAGAGAAGCTCCCCAGAACCTAAGAAGGCTTTGTCTAAATCCAAGGGTACTGGTGCTTTAAATCCTAAAATTTGTACTGCAGGTGTGGGTAGTGTCAACCTGAAATTTGACTGTAAAATTCTACAACTCTGCTTCATCTCCACATTTATCTCCATGCAGAGAAAATTTGGGATTTGGAACCTGTTGTTTGACCTTCACCTTCCAGGATCCATTACTTTCCTTTCACCTCATTTCTGCTAGATGTCAACCTTCCTCTGCTCTAGTCTCCTGGCTGACTTCCTAGCTTTTGTCCCTAGTCTATACCTTGACCATATTTGCCTTTTTTATCTACCAGTAACAAGTGACTAACCTAGGTATCGTCCCAGTAGTGATGAATACGGGCCTGACTTTGGTGTTGGAACCCAGAATAGAATAGCACATCCATCATTTCCCTTTTTCTCTCTACTCACTACCACCTCCTCCTTATCAGTCAAAAGCGTGCAGAAGAGATGTAGCAGATCCGTAGCATCTCAACACACACAAGGTAATTTGCCTCCCAAATGTCAAAGAAATGGTTGGGAAATGGTGTGCAGATATAAATAATATATTGGTTTTTTATTGGCAGTTTTTAAGAGCAAAATGACGTGATGATTAGATAAGATCAAGTTAATGATTAAAAATAGTTTGAGGACAGAGAAACAGTTAATGCTTTTCATTTGTCCATGACTTTACTTTATCTTGCACAAATGATTACAAGCTGTCTCTAAATAAATGATTCTATTTCTATTAGTGTTTGAATAAATCTAACTTAAGATTTTTGGGAAACTAACAGTCATGCTAGCATAAAAGAGTACTGACAAGGAAATAAAAAGAACAGTTAAATAAAATATTTTTTATTATTAATCGAATTTTAAACGTAAGAACCCATTGCATAGACTAGTTCATTTTAATCAAGTCAATCTTGAGAAATAGAACTTAAAAAGTTAGACCAAAAATGCAAGATCTTCCAGACACCATAAATTTAGTACCCTGGAGGAAATATGTCTACCTTAGAAAAGTGTATTTAAATCTGACTTTTCAATGAGTATTACTACCTTTTTCCTTTTCTTATTCACATTAAAGAATACACAAAGTTACCCATCTTCAGTTGGTTTTCTCAAGGTGATAATGGGCAAATCAGAAGCCACAGAGCCTCCCATAGATATGACTTTCTTGTTATTTGCATTTTTTCTCCCTTCATTGCTGCTTTTGTTCGAGATGCTTTTCAAACAACCAGACCATGCTGTGCACCACTAGTTCACATTTTCACTCTCAGCCTCCCATATTGAGAACAAAAGTTACTGGTCCATAAGTTATCTTGTGAGCATCTTTTATCATTTTCCTACTTGCATGGATATACAAAGGAAATAAACAACTCTAATAGGGAGGCGAGATTTACCCTACCTGGAAAACAATATACTACACAGCATGATCAAAGCCAATAGATATAACAGATCTTCCTAGAGATGATAAGTGGTGTCTTCCCACCTATAAATCATAGGTCACACTATCCAACCTCCTCCATTCCTTGAATGATGGATTTCACAGGGGGTTGTGCATCATATAACCTATATACTAGTAGTTCTTTCTCTTTCGCCTGAAAATGGAGCTGGCAAGGCCATCTAAATTCGGTTTTGAGAAAAGTGAACATAGAAAACATGCTGAGAGAATCAGATTGTTGCATTTACATTAGTTGAGAAGCATTTTAGAGTCTATCTTAAAGTAATTGTCATATACTCACTTCAATCTAGATCAGACGTGACAGGTCTCTGTTAAAAGCGAGACAGACCAAACTGAAGATGACCAAGGATCAGGAGACAAGACTAATTCATTAGTAAATAACAGAGATCTAAACAGCAAGCCACAAAAGATACTGCAGACAGGTGGACAGATAGTGTCAGCAAGAGCCAGCAGATGATAATAGATAAGATCTCTGAAAGTAGAGGAAGTATGACATTAGGAAAATATGAGTTCAGAATTATATTCCACCCTTAGTATTAGACACTCAAAAAATATTGGCTTACGTGAGATTTATTTTCTGTTTCATGTAATTAAAAATCCAGCAGTTTTTATGGCAGGGCTGGTATGGCAGCTCTTGGTGTCATCAGAGAGCCAGTCTCCCCTATTGTCTTCATTTGTCATCCCTAGAGTGTGTGACCCTCTTCCTGAAGGCTATATAATGGTCAGTGAAACTCTAACGGTTACATCTGCTTTCATAAAGGAAGAAAAGACTAAATGGGGAAGGACACAGCAACCCCTTTAAAAGAGACTTCCAAGAAGTGCTGACTACTTCTGCTTACATGTCCGCTTTTAGCACTCCTATCTGTAAAGGAGGCTGTCTCATATAATTTTTCATCTTGACACACTGCCATCCCTAAATGTATAAAAGTTCTGTTTGTAAAGATGAAGGAGAGACTAGAATATTGGGTAGGCAAGTAGCAGCATCTACAACAGTCAAATGCAGTATTCAGTGAGAGACCTTCCGTTCAGTGATTCAAGAATTCAGATTCCTTCTACCCTACAAGCTGTTTTCAACACATGGTTCCAGTGATCACCACAAAAGGAGAAAGACAGGGTAAAGAAGACACTACCTGCTTCTTAATCACATTGGCACTGAGTCATAGACCTCACTTTTGCTCACATCTACAAGTTAGGTACACTCTGGCTGGTCATACACTTACTATAGTAAAGAAGGGTAACATTAATATTTGGTGGATAGCTAGTCATATCTGCTACAGTAGTTGACATCAGGGAGATTGAACAACAGAAACAGGAACTCAGCTACAGATACAGGTTCAAAGAGCAGGATACTACTCTATGAAACAACTAGTGGAGTGGCTTCGCGTCTTGGCTGCTCATTAGATTTATTGGATACACCAGATCTTTTAACAAGTATTAATGCCCAGCCTCAAGCCAAATGTGATGGAAATGGGCATCAGTACTTTTTTTAAAAGTCTTCCTAAGTGATTCTAGTGCTCAGTCATAGTTGAGAACCATGCTGTGAGAAGGATACGACTGGACTTCAGACTCAGAAGCATTGAATGCCAGACAAAGATTGAAGATAGACTTAACTAATCTCATAAACAAATTCATGAAATCATGCAGCAAAACAAACTTGATACTCAATTCTAAGATGCTGAACCTTGAGTTACTTCTACAACTTTATCCAAATATCTGAGGCGAGGCTAATATAAATAGGGGTTATATGGTCCCAGTAGTAAAGTTTAGAGGACCTGCAGGCAGGGAGACAATCATCACACAAAAAAATTTAACCTTCTAGAATCTTTGAAGTATATGCTACATGCGTGATGGACTTTAACAATTTCATGTATTAGCATATCTCCAGTGCCAGAACAGACCCAGACCTAGAGTAGCAAATATTTTTTTAAAACTTATAAACTAACAAGTATTTAGGGAGACTATGTACCATATGTACATTGTGAATGAATCTCCACACTAAGACAGGTGATTTAAAAAGAAACATTGGAAGGGTATAAAAAATATAAGTAATAATTGCCTCATAAGAGAAAGAGAGAGAGAGAGAGAGAGAGAAAGGAGAGACAGAGACAAGCTTTAACACATTAAGCAATAGAAATCAGATAAGTGGTCGCCTGTTGCTGGGGATGGATTGATGATAAAGGAGCATGAGGGAATTTTGGTTGTGATATTAATGTTTTATACCTTAATTGTGCTGGTGTGTGCAGTTGTCACAACTCAGCAAGCTATACACTTAAAATTGGTAGAACTTATTGTATGTGAAGTATAACCTATACTAGTTTTGCAATGCCGCATAACAAATTACCACAAATTTAAGGGCATAAAACAACACTCATTTATTAGCTCATGGCTCTGTAAGTCTGGTTACAACATAACTGAGTTCTCTGCACAAGATCTCCCCAGGCTTAAATTGAGGTGTCTGGCAGGGTGTGTTCTCATCTGAAGCTCAGGATCCTCTTCCAAGCCCACCTGGTTGTGACATAATCCAGTTCCTTGTGACTATAGAACTTAAGTCCCCATTTCTTTGCCTGATGTGACTCTGTGAATGCTCTAATCTCCTAGAGCACGTATTTCTTGCTGCATGGGCCCCTACATCTTTAGACCCAGCAATAGAGAATTTTTCTTGTATTGAATCCCTGTCCTGTTTCAAATGTGTCTCTCCAGGAAGAGCCCATTCCCTTTTAAGCATTCACGTGATCAGTCAATTACAATGACAAATTCCCTTTTGCCATAAAACGTGACATAATCATGAGAGTGATGTCACACACATTCGTGGGTTTTACCTGCACTCAAAGGGAGGAGATTATAAAAGGGAAAGGGTCATTGGGTCATTTTAGAATTCTGCCTACCACATCCCTCAGTAATGTTTACCATAAAAGTAGGTTAACACATAGGAAATTAAGGAGAATTTAATATTGACCTTTAGCTACTTACTCCCAAGGCCACATCTCGGAGTTTATTATCATCCAGAATTGCTCAACTTTTGAAATCTTAAATTGAGACATCCTACTGTCTGTCTACAACCTCTTATCTCCCCAGTTTCCTCACTCTGTTTCTTCCACTTTGTTTGATCTTTGACCTTGCAGGTCCTCTAGTCCCTTGACAGCTCTATGGTTTTATATCTACTATCATTGTTCTATGTTCACTTCCTTCTCCCAACCAACTTAGATGCTGTGATGCACATTTCAGTCTCCTGTTTCTCTCCATAATAACTCTTATTATATTGTGTTGCCATCTGTCTATCTCCCCCACTGGACTGTAAATTCTAAGGCATATACTTATCCTGCTATAAGATAGCATCTGGCAAATAGAAATACCTAAATAAATGTTTGCTGAAAGGAGAAATGAATGGCTGAGACACTAACTGTATGTATAAAAGGAATTCAGGGGTGGCAGGAAGGGAGAAACCCAGTGGGCTGGAGCAGCTGCAAAAGACTTAATACATGTGGTAGAAATTGAATTAGGCCTTGTGGATGGAATAAAAATTGAATAACTTGGAGCTAATTGGGGTCATTCTAGGATGAGGATTATTAGTACAAGCATTGCCTTTCACTAATTTTGAGTAAGAATGTGCATCATGTATGAAGTGGGGCTACAAGAAAACCAATTTGTTTGATTGATCGGGAACAGTGGGAGCGGACAGGAAACTGGGACACATGGCCTATCAGTAACAGAAAGCCTTGAAGAGGAGACACTGTCATAGATGTCAGCAAAGGTGATTTAAAAAAAAAAAAAAAAAAAGAAGTCATGCAGAAAATCTATAAGTCTAATGAAGAGAATCTAAAAGCTAGAAAATAGGAAAGGAGTCAACTATTGGGAGCCAGAGTGCTCTATTGTGTATCTAAGAGTAGGAGTTATTAATCTAATTCTGCTGATTATCTTTCTCAACCAGAACAGTTTTCACTAGACTTTCCAACTCTTGCCCTCTTGCTTTAAAAGTTTGCCTAGCATCTGACACAAAAAGCACATTTTATTTTTTAAAAATTTCTTTTATTTTCCATAGGTTATTGGGGAACAGGTGGTGTTTGGTTACATGGATAAGCTCTTCAGCGGTGATTTGTGAGATTTTGGTGCACCCATCACCCGAGCAGTATACACTGCGCCCAATTTGTAGTATTTTTTCCCTTACCCACTTCTTACCCTTTCCCCCTGATTCCCCAAAGTCCACTGTGTTATTCTTATGCCTTTGCATCCTCATACCTTAGCTCCCACTTATGAGTGAGAACATAATGATGTTTGGTTCTCCATTCCTGAGTTAAATCACTTAGAATAACAATCTCCAGTCTCATCCAGGTTGCTGCAAATGCCATTAATTCATCCCTTTTTATGGCTGAGTAGTATTCCACCACATATATATATACCACAATTTCTTTACCCACTCATTGATTGATAAGCATTTGGATTGGTTCCATATTTCTGCAATTGCAAATTGTGCTGCTATAAACATGTGTCTGCAGGTATCTTAAAGTACATTTCCAAATAAGTTGGAGATAATATTGGAAAGAAAAATAAAGGGCTGGTTATGGAAAGCCTCAGAAACATGGAAGGGAAGTTTAGTTTAAATGTGACAGTAAACCAAGGGATGTCTATTTCTTAACCAAGGAGGTGGTAAAATAGAAGCTATGTTTTAGGAATATTTTTAAGCTGGAAAATGTAGGATGAATTCATCATAATAGATTTTTTTCACCCTAATTTGAAATTAGTGTTGGGGCTATATTAGCATTTTCTATAACCCAGGAACAGGTGATTTCTTAAATAATATATCCATTTCTTGAAATAAACCATAAAATTCAGCCTTTTTCTGTCTAATTTTATCAATCCCAAAATGTACTTTCTTTTACAGATACAAGTTGGATTTCAAAAATCAGCAGTTACGTACTAAAATGAGAAGGATACACAATACATTCACATTTTTGGTTTTGGTTTATTCACAAACATGGTACTATATATTTTAAATTCAAAAAATTGACCTAAAGTGCAACCAATATAGAAATTAATGATTTCTTTAAGGCTTTTCCATCTGATTTGAGGGAAGAGCTCAAACCACCAGATAGAGAAACTTCCACTGAATGATATAATCACATTGTATGATATGGAAAAAAGGCTTGTCGAAGACTTTAAAAGTTGTCTAATGTGTCCGGGCGCGGTTGCTCACGCCTATAATCCCAGCACTTTGGGAAGCCGAGGCAGGTGGATCACTTGAGGTCGGGAGATCCAGACCAACCTGACCAACATAGAGAAACCCCGTCTCTACTAAAAATACAAAATTAGCCGGGCATGGTGTAATCCCAGCTACTTGGGAAGGCTGACGCAGGAGAATCGCTTGAACCCGGGAGGTGGTGGTTGCGGTGAGCTGAGATCGCACCACTGCACTCCAGCCTGGGCCACAAGAGTGAAACTCTGTCTCAAAAAAAAAAAAAAAAAAAAAAAGGCGAATGCAACAGGTGGGCCTATATTTAAGCATATTTAAGCATATAGGTTCTATTATATAATGGAAATCTGTTGACATTAGTGGATTCTATAATTGCTTAATTGTGATTTTTTTCCTACTTTCCAACATAAAAGTTAAACTTTTCTAAAAGGCATAGATTCACTTGAGTTCTGAGTCTGAACATTTAATAAGTGGATTCCAAGTGTATTTGTATGATAAGCTGATGATGAAAGTTCCCTATGTTTGGAATATAATAACATATCCAAATTTTAATATTCTAATTATGGTTTTTCTTATATAGTCTCAATAAAATTGTTTCTAAAACAGAGGTGAATATATCCAAGTTCGCGAAACCACACAACTTCCTGGATAAAAATGCAGATAGACACACGATACTTGTCAGTACAAACGGAGCAACTACATGATCAGCTGGGCCAGGTGACAGAGAGGCTGAGCTACTCCTTCAGGCATTAATTTTACTGTCATTATAGTTGACACATTTGCTTCTTTTTCATTCTGCTGGGATCACATTCCAGTTGTCAGAAGAGTGTGCGTGGGAGGTGGGATTTACCAGCACTCCCTTAACTACCTCTTACTCCTGACACCAGTGACTGATCACCGGTGAATTCTTTTCAGTTGCCAAGAAGTTCTCTCACTCTGTGTGTGCAAGTGTGTGTATGGGCACACACATCACACACTTGCACACACACCCATGGCAAAAAAAAAAAAAACTTTTCTGGACTTATGACCTAGTGCTAATGCAGATTACACTTATTTGGCAGTGAAAAGTAAACACTAAATAATATTTATTGTATATATTAATGGATTTTCAAAATCAACATTTGGATAATTGTCCAAGTGTGATAGTCACTCAGCTACTTTTAATTTATGCCTGGAAAACACTATACAAAAGAAGGTACTATGTTATTTCATGGAAGGTATCAGTGAGCATGTGTTTTGGGTCTCTGTTCACATTACACATGATCTGTTTTAGAAAATGATTAACTTTATATTTATATCCATGAGAGATTGATTAATTGCTTTTCAGTATTTTTATTAGAAAGAATAGTCAAACATAAGCACACTTGAGTTTTCACGATTTTAAAAACTTCAACGTCATCACTAAACATTTTTAAGCCTTCAGAAATACGTCTCCCTCAAAATACATGATGATGAGCTCATTCCAAATGCTTTAGGTTAAATTATAGTAGTATTTTTATTTAGTAAATTACATGGAAACTTGTAGAAGCTATCTTAGTTTAAGAAATGAATCTTCATAAGCGATTTATGCTTTTCTATATATTCCTACATTTTATTAAATATAATTAGACTATGTTCAAATATGAATACACTATTAAGACTTAGGATAAGTGACATGCCTTTCCCACTAGCATATTATTCAAATGATACATAGCCTTTTCTGGTCAGAATGATAGATAATGACTTTGTACAAGCTAATTTGAAATCGGATCCTTAATTTTCATTCATTTAATTACAAAGCAGCATTATAAAATCCCTACCAAAATAGTTCACATAGCAGTCTGCAATGAGGAAGCTTTTATGTGAAAGCACATTGTGTAAGCTTGGTCAGTTGCCAGAAGTGGTAGGATTTTGCTGAGCAAGTCATGGCATTATTAGAGGATGCTGGCATAAACAGAAATGCAGATCAGTAAATGAAATGGAGGATAGAAAGAAACCAATAAAGATGGTGTATTTAAAAAGTTGAATGTAGCTTATTAGAATACACTTTCAATAGTTTGGTGTGAGTAAAGACCTGAGGAAATAACCTTTCATTTCAGCATAAAAGAAATGTGGTTATAATTTATTCCAGCTGTGCTCTTTCACAATAATATAGAATCATTCACACTTGCCCATGAAAATGATTTTATTGATAAGCTGGCACTAATGATAAACTAACTCCTCATGATACCAACACAATGACTGGTACAGAACTTACAGAAATGGAGACTTTAAAGAAGAACTGTGTCCTCTAGGACAGCGGTCTCCCACTTCCTTGGCACCAGGGACCAGTTTTGGGGAAGACAATTTTTCTACAGAAGGAGGAGGGTGGGGGTTGAATCCGTTACACTTCAGATCATCAGGCATTATTAGTTAGAGTCTCACAAGGAGCGCGCCATCTAGATCCCTCGCATGCGCAATTCACAATAGGGTTCGCACTCCTATGAGAATCTAATGCTGCAGCTGATCTGGCGGGATTGGTCCATGGCCTGTGGGTTGGGGTCCCCTGGTCTAGGAGAATAAAATAATAGGTAACCTATACTAGGATAAACAATCCAGTTTGTTATTGTGATATTTATAAAATCTACTGCAAAACTCAGGCTTTGTAACAGAAATAGCATGGCCATCAAATTTTCTTTTAAAAAGAGAAAATGAATCCTACTAACAATTTTCTTGTTCAATTAAAAGTAACGATACTATTTCATTTTCACAAAGAAATTATCTTTTGAGATATTTATAATCAGATACATCACAGGACACATATGTTTGTCATAGAATTTATCAGAAGAGAGATGGCTGGGATCCCAAATCTTCAAATCTTCAGATTCCATCATGCCACTTGCCCCTGTACGGGGCTCCTAAGACGTATATATTGCATAGAGGATACACCAGATAGGTGCACACTGCATTCTAGCTAGAGCTGTGGCCTTAAACCTCTATATAGCCTCAGATTAAATTGAGCAGGACCACATGTGAATGAAAATGGCTCTTTATATACCCAACCTCCATCCTAGACTATGACCTGGACTAGAAGTAAGAAGAGTGACTTCTTGGCCTTTTTTCTCAGGATCACGCCACAGTCTTGAACCCTCTCTTCCTTCCACCCTCAGGTCTTACCCAGATAGTGAGAAGATGGACAAACAGAAAATCTTCCATGAAAAACCTAGAGTAGAACTTGCTTAAAACTGCCTCCTGTGCCCTAGACACTAACCTTATGTACACTTAGTTTTACCAAAAAAAGGAGTATGAGTGGGCTGTCAACATGGAGGAGGCTCATATCACACCTCTCATATGAGAGTACACCTGAAGCTTAACTTTTACTTCTTTGTTTCTCACACCTAAAACTCTAGCTCTTGAGAATTTTGTGTTCTTTACCCTTATTACAGAGTTGTTCCTTCTACAAGATGGAGTTGTTGAAGGAATATTGGACCTTTCCCATCAGTTAGAATATGCCACTAATAATAATTAAGGCTAATGGCCGGGCGCGGTGGCTCAAGCCTGTAATCCCAGCACTTTGGGAGGCCAAGACAGGTGGATCACGAGGTCAGGAGATCGAGACCATCCTGGCTAACACGGTGAAACCCCGTCTCTACTAAAAAATACAAAAAACTAGCCGGGTGAGGTGGCAGGACCTGTAGTCCCAGCTACTCGGGAGGCTGAGGCAGGAGAATGGCATAAACCCGGGAGGTGGAGCTTGCAGTGAGCTGAGATCCGGCCACTGCACTCCAGCCTGGGCGACAGAGCGAGACTCCGTCTCAAAAAAAAAAAAAAATTAAGGCTAAAAGTGAAGAATAATTAAACACCTCTTGTTGGAGTTATTTTAATTCAGGGTCACAAAATCTAATACTTCATTGACCTGGTACATATAAAGTAGCAGGAACTGATATATTTTTTTAAATTCTGTGTCCACTTCCATTACCTAGCTGTTTGTTGCTTAATAAGCAATTTATTTTCTCTGTATAAGAATATACACATTATGGTAAACATTTGGAAAAATGGCAATTGCTAATTGTTCCAGCTTTAAATTTTTTTTTTGTTTTTTGTAGAGACAAGGATCTTGCTATGTTGCCCAGCCTGCTCTCAAACTCTTAGCCTCAAGCAAACCTCCACCTTGACCTCCCAAAGTGCTGAGATTACAGGAATGAACCATCATGCCCAGCCTAGTCTAGCTTTTGAAGAACTAGTACTGCAGCCAGTTCTCTACTATGCAATTATTTATTTGTTCACTATTAATATCAACACACATTTATTGAGCATCGACTAGATACTATGTGCATGACTTCAAAATTGGCTTCTACCTTCTAAAACAATCTAGTATTCAAGATAAATACATTACACAAGCAACTTATAAATAATAAAGACTATGATAAATACTATAAGAGATATAGAAATGATAAAAAAAAGTTAGAAGCGCTATTATTCTGAGAGAAGGAATTTTTATATGGAAGAGGTAGGATTTAAAGAGAGGCTTAAAATACACATAGGATTTCTCAATAGCTGAATTTCACAAATATAGTCTAAATCAGTAATTGTTAATATGTGGTTCAAGGACAAGCAACATCAGCACTACCTGGGAACTTGTTAGAACTGCGACTTATTAGGCCTCACCCAAGATGTAATGAATCATAAACTCTGGAGACGAGGCCTGGCAATCTGTGATTTATCAACCCTCCACATGATTCTGATCATGCTGGAGTTTGAAGGCCACCACTGGTCTAATCAATCAATAAGCATATATTTATTGATTGACTTATGTGCAAGGCACTGAATAGACATTTCGGGAATGGAAATAGCTATAGATACAGTTCTTATTATTCAAAACATTTCACTAACATTAGGATAGTAATCTTACCAGACATACTATAAAAGAAACCTAACAACGCAAAGTCACAAGGCCCAAGGGACTTGACTCAAGTGCCAAAGTCCAACATGACATGGTGGCACGTAGAGATTACAGAAACTTCCTACCTAAGGGGAGAGCCAGGGTATTCAAAGGGGGATTTGACTAATTTATAACCCTTCCCCTTTGTCAACATGGACATTATCATTGCTTTGACCCAGGTGGCAATTAGTTTTGAGAAATCAGAAAAGATAATAGATCAGGGAGTCAGAAACAAGGAAAAATAGAGCTAAGGAATCAGAATAAAAGCCAGTTCAGAAGCCAGGATTCGGGGAACAGTAAAACAAACACAAACGGCCACTTTATTTTTCCTCCTGTGAGTTTGTTGAGCTTCCCAGATGTGAGCATTTGTAGTTTTTATCAAATTTGAAAAGCATTTGGCCATTATTTTTCAAATATGTTGTCTTCCATCTTCAGTCTTTTAGGACTCCACGTACAAGTATGTTAGACTGCTTGATATGGTGATTACTTGATATAGTCACTGAGGTATCTTTTGCTTTTTTAAGGGTTTATTTTCCACTCCATGCTTCAATTTGCATAGTTTTACTGCTATGTCTTCAAGTTCATCGATCTTTTCTTCTGCCATGTCTATGTTGTTAATTCCATCCAATGTAATTTTCATTTCAAACACTGTATATTTCATCACAACAACACTTTCATTAAGTCTCTTGCATCTAACATTTCTTTCTCATTGTGCTCATAGTTTTTTTTAAACCTCCTTACATGTATGGAATGTGTATACCATAGCTGTTTTAATGTCCTCATTAATTTAATAAGAATGAGAATAACTCCAACAAGAAGTGTCCAATTATTTTTCACTTTTATTCCTAATTATTTAATATTCTACTTATATAATGTTTATAAATTCCATCATCTCTCATTTCAGGGCCTGTTTTCTTCTGCTTATGGGTCACATTTTTTTGCTGCTTCTTATGTCAACTAATTATTTTACCGGATGGTGGACATTATGAATTTTATGGTGTAGATGGCTAAATTTTATAGTATTCCTTTAAAGAGCATAGGGCTTTATTCTGGCAGGCAGTTAAGTAAGATGAAAATCATCTTTGCTTTTGAGGCTTGTTTTTAAGCATTTTTTTAGCCCCAGTACTAAAGTACGATTTTCTGGAATCTCTGCTGAATGCCCTGGATATTCAACAATGTCTCTCTCTTCTGGCCAGTAGGAACCAAAATGATTCCCAGCCCTGTGTGAACTCTCGAAACTATTTGGCTTACAGCTTCCTGGTAATTATTCTTTTCCTAAGAGTTGTTCTTTGCCCAACCTGATGGATTTTCACTCAACATATGCACAGATTGGTTTCAGCCAAAGACTTGAGACTCTTGTGTAGATTTCCAGAGCCATTTCTCTACGTAGCTTCCTCCTACCCAGTATTCTGCCTCACAAATTCTAGTTGCACTGGCCTCCTGTAATCCTGATCTCTATCTCCTCATTTTAGTGAGATTACCTCTCCCTGTGCCACTGTCAGGAAAGTGTTTCTACCAGAAAGTTAAGGTGGTTGTAGGTCTCCCGTCATTTACTTTCCTCCTCTCAGGGATCAAAAGCCTGTACAGCCTACGGTCCAATGTCTGAAAAGTGTTGTTTCATATATTTTGCGCATCTTTCTAGTTGTTTATGAAAGGAAGGCAAGTCCCATAGTAGATATTTTTCGTGGCTGGAAGCTGAAGTCCCCAAAATGCCCACTGCAAAAACATGTAAGAAAAATATAGCCACAGACATATGGACCTTAAGGATGGGAAGCTGAGAGGGTTGTACATTCGGTAGATGTATTTTGGATTAGATAGTTGTTTCCTGCTGAACCCTGGTTAGTTTTAAAGGTGTCCTAGCTCCAAATGACTAAGCGTTCTATATACACTGGCATTAATAAATAATTGCTGTAGACATTAAGTGCTTCTGAAGAAATGCCTAATTTATCAACAAGTCAGATAAAATACAACATTTGCATTATCTTGTAGACTTGTCTGCTCTTTATAAGAGGAAACTTTTTATTATAAAACTAAGATATGCTTACTATTAAAGAAAATTCAAACAATACAGAAATATATAAAACAGAGTAGAATTAAATCGCTCCACTCTCATTCACTGTTAGGAGTTTGGTGTATATGTCTCTCCAGCTAGCTATATATCTATTTCTCATCTATCACAAAAATGGATTTCTCTGTCATTTACTGTCCAGTCCCACTGAAGAACCAGTAATAAGACTTTCCCTAGTATATCATGATCATCCTCTGTTTTGGGGTCATACAAGAGTCTTGGCCTATTGCCAGGGAAAAGTATTCACAAGGAGTAGTTTAGATGGGACCCAGAAAATCTCAATGCCTGCTTCTGCTGGATGAGGATCCGTGAGGACCACAGGCAGATCTTAAAGCAAAATTTTGTCTCATAGATAAAAAATGACATACTCATGGTCCTCAGCATAGCCATTTACTCTCTTGACTAATAATGAATTTTTGCTGGTATCAATTCAGCTTTCATTTGGCACCCTGACAGTGGTCACCAGTAGAGTACTTGGTGTCCCTCAATACTGCTTCTCTCCTGTCATCCATATTCCTCTACGTCTAGTCTTTCTGTGTCTAGCTTACGGCCACCTCCAAGGACCTGTCCTTTGCCCCCTTCCCCCGACACACACCTATACTTCCTCCTGCCCAGGTGACTCTAATCTAATCTCTTCTCAGGACCAGGGATAGAGTAGAGAGGGTTTTTTCTCCTTTTATTTTCCTTTCAAGGTTTATATTGTCATGAACTCTATGTTCTGCTTTCCAGAGGGTCTTCCATTTTGTTTTTCTGTAGCCTTGTCTATAGAAAATATAATAAAACAAAGAATGTAATAAAAAAACAAAATGTAATAAAACAAAGAGTGTATATTAACTCTTTTCCTTTGAATTCTTCTAGGAACTATGCCAATTTATCTCCAAGCCATGCAAGTGGCTTTGACTGACTAGGGAAAGGCTCAATAAGTTCAGGAAGTGAAAGAAAAGAAGAAAAAGCACAAAGATGATGTTCAAGGTTATAGTCTGAATCCTTACAAGCCACTACTACATATAGAAATGCTTCAGGTTATTATGATATTATTACATCGTATAAATTACCCTAATATAGTTGAATAGTCTCTTATTGATGCACACAATGAAAGAAAACTACATTGTATGTGCTCAAACTTTTCTGTTTATTTATGTAGGAAAAATTCCTGAAAGTGGAAATGCTGGCTCAAAGGGTATGTAAGAATAATTTAAAAGATAATACCAAATTGCCTTCCAGAAAGATTGTACCAATCTACACTTTTATAAATAGCGTATGAGATTATTAGCACTCGATACTAACATTTGTTTCAATATTTGACAGTCTAATAGTATAAAATACCTAGTTTTTTAAAATTATATTTTTATGATGAACAAGGTGAAGAAATTTTTGTATTTGTAGGAGCTACTTGTATTTCTTCTTCCACGAATTATCTGTTCATATCCTCTGTGCATATCTAATTTGGTTGTTATTCTTTCACTTGTTGATATGTAGCAGCTCTACATGCGTACCAATATTCACCCTCTAGATGTCATACATTGCCTATACAGTTGACTCTTGAGTAACATGGATTTGAACTGGGACCATGTTGAACATGTTTGAACTGGCAGATTTTCTTCTGCCTCTGCCACTTCTGAGACAGTAAGACCAACCCTTCTTCCTACCCCTCCTCAGCCTACTCCACGTGAAGATGATGAGGATGAAGACCTTGACGATGATCCACTTCTACTTAATGAATAGTACATGTATTTTCTCTTCCTTGTGATTTTCTTTTTTTTTTTATTATTATACTTTAAGTTCTAGGGTACATGTGCATAGCGTGCAGGTTTGTTACATATGTATACTTGTGCCATGTTGGTGTGCTGCACCCATCAACTCGTCAGCACCCATCAATTCATCATTTATATCAGGTATAACTCCCAATGTTCATATTTAGCCATTATTCAGTACTATTCCTAAACTTCTCCATCATCTGGATGCTATTTTATAATTTCTGAGCATTTTTGGCTCCTTTGATAGGCTGACAGTGCCTGTGTCATATCCCCCTTTCTATTCCTTATGTGGCCTAGTAGTGTTTTACATGTATAGATAGGCACTCAATAATTGTGTAAAATAAAGAAGAAAGTAATAAAACAAATTGTGGGAAAAGAGAAAGAGAACTAATAGTAGGGGTAAAGATGACTTCAGGAATTGTGTTTACATAAAATTGGGATGTGGTAAATTGAATGAAGACTTGTCTAGGTTGGTTGGGTTTGGTAGTAATAGAAAAAAGTAATTATACATATCTGCAATATGCTTGTAACCTTAGTTACTCTAGACTCTACCAATGAGGTGGCATGGAATGTGCGGCCTAGGAGGGTCACAGTAATAGTAAAATCTAATCAATCTCAGCCTCTAACAGCTGAGTCTCTAGAATCCAATCCTCCAATCCCTCCATTCTGTTTCAAGAGGGTGGGACAGATTCAAAGAGGAACTCACATGGTTTATGAATAGCTAGTGATCATTTTCCTCTTCCTATGGCCTTTGTGATCTCTGCCTTTCCTGCTCCAGACCTGTTCCCTAATGGCAACTACTGCTTCCATAATACCTCTGGATGTCAGCCACAATGTTGTAGCCTTGGCTGCCTTTCCATTCCATTCCAGT
Source organism: Colobus angolensis palliatus (assembly GCF_000951035.1). Classification (NCBI taxonomy): domain Eukaryota; kingdom Metazoa; phylum Chordata; class Mammalia; order Primates; family Cercopithecidae; genus Colobus; species Colobus angolensis. The sequence continues at coordinate 3,983,749 of NW_012114722.1, read as the reverse complement.
CCTCATTTCTGCCCTTATTTGTATATCAATGTATTTCTAAGCCACTAATAGTACTGCCTTGTGCTTTCAAGTTCTTAGGATCACTCTAATGCTAAAACTCTTTCATTTGACCTATTATCTGTCAGAGCCCTGCACCAACATCCTGACCCTCAGCCTCCAGCACAGCACAGATCCATATGTGCTTTACTAAACCACCCCTAACTCCTCTAACACAGATCATATTTTTCTGATCAAACTAGTTTACTTCACCAACATGTCACCTCAAAGCTAGTTTCTTCCCATCTATTCAACTGAATTCTTGTTCAAGGGAGGGCTCTTATTCTTCCAAAACTTAGGGAGATGTCTTAGTGCGGTGGGCAGATATCAGTTTCAACTTATCCAGTTATGATAGCTCACATCAGAGTCCTCAACCCCCCATATAAATAAACCCCTGATGTGTTTTCCCTGTTGGGCATCTAGATATGCCTGGACATGTTTGAATCCACAGTGGGTACTACCACAACTTAACCTCTCACTCTAGGATTCCTGCTATACTCGAATAGCTTTTATAATTAAAAAATAACAAACAAACCTGTGAGAACAAAATGAGAGCAAGCATATGAAAGTGCTTTGGAAATTGCAAAGTACTTTGCAAATGCAGTGTATTATAATAAGTTCCTTATTGTTTATTTGTTTAGTAGAAATTCATGTCCGTGAGGGAACTGAAGGCATCAAATTGGGAAGATTAAAAAACTAAAAGACTAGAATGATTAACTGAGGGAGAAATCAAGTTGATAAATACATGGAAAGTAATTCAAAATCTATGCACAGAATACAGTTTCTGTGGGCCTATTTGAATGCAAGACACACTTGTCAAATGAACAGATGCAAAAGTTGGAAGATGGTTTTGGAGTATTTAAAAAGTAGTAATACTTGGTCTATAGACTTTAGGCAACAGGAACCTAAGTGAAGCTGTACAGCATGGAGTATTACAAAGCTTGACTCCAGAGGTCAACTGCTTGGTTTGAAATCTCAGTCTTACCACTTATGAGCTCTAGATGAATTTTGCCAAATTACTTAATCTTAGTTTCTCATCTGTAATGAATTACAGATATATGTGTCATCTCCCCCGTAGGTTGTTTTTTCTTTATTTATTTCTTTTTTTTTTGGAAGTACAGTGGTCCTTCAGTATCCATGGGGGATTGATTCCAGGTCCTCTCTCAGATGTCAAAATCCATGCACACTAAAGTCCGTTATATAAAGTGGTGTAGTACTTATATATAATCTACATACATCCTCCTATATACTTTAAGTTATCTCTAGATTACTTATAATACCTAATGCATGGTAAATGCTATGTAAATAACTATTTGATGTATTGTTTAATGAATAATGTCTGTATATGTTTACTACAGACACAGCCATCCTTTTTTCCCAGTATTTTCCATCTGTGGTTGGTTGGATCCAACCACAGATGCAGAACTCATGGATACAGAATGCCAACTGTATTATATGAGTCAATACATATAAAACACTATCAGGTCAGGCACACAGCAAATGCTCAATGTAAATAAATTTTACAACTCATCTACTCATACCATTGTATTTCATAAAAGCAAATTGAAAAGGACTATAGCTTACCTAAAGTTTCAATAAAGCAGAAATTTAGGGACTTGTATTTTTCACTTAAATAGTTTGGTGAATGTTACCTGTAATTGAATTGAAAATTAGTTTTTTTTCTCTAGGTTTAAGCAAAAGTTAGAGAGTAGTCCAGAACATTCAAGTGGCTTAAACAATGCACATTATACACAACTAGGTCATTCATCCTTTTGCTCACAATATGGGCAACGGGACACACGATCACAGAATAAGATCAAGAAATAACAGTTGATATTAAAATGATTAAAAATCTCATTTACCCAAAACGACTGCTATAAGTGGAGATTACTCTCACAATTGCTATAGAAAACAATTAATATTCACATGCACATACAGTTTTATTTACAAATACCAGATAGTTTACAGTGTACTTCATTTTAAACAACTGCCATAAATGAAAATCACTTCTGTTAGTACTATAGAGAGCTGCATTAATAATCATATGTAGACACAGTTGAAGTTCTGAATATTAGTGAGTGTAACAAGTAATTTGTCCTAACGTACATCCTTATAAAAGGAAATTACTTTCACAACTATTTGAGAGCTTACTTACTAATCAAACATAGATAGAGTTTTTGTTACTAATATTACAGTTTATTGTGTAATACTTGAAAATAATTGTACTCTAAAAACAGTTATTTTTGACAATTTTTGAAAACCAAATGCTTAACATAAGCCACAAAATGTTTGCACCATAACAAGACTTTCAAAATGCTGTTTACTAAAACATGAATTTGGAGCAATAATTTTTTTTAATGATCGGATACCAGCAATGCTTATATTCTCTTCCAGAAAGGCATGGGGGTGAGTCAATAACATTTCCATTGGTCTAAAAGCAGGGCTGTCTGCCAGAGTCTGCACTCATAAGTAGCCTGTTGGCCATATTTAGCAGAGGAGCCTGCAGTTGATTAGCTGTGCTCTGATGATAAATATCCTATCATTGCCACCAAGGAAAATCACTACAGTGTGGAGAACTTGTAAGACTATACTGTAATTCATGTTAACCAAGCTAGAATATGCACATGTGAAAACCCTTAATATGAAGATCTGGTTTAGTGACATATATCCTCATGGAATTTCGTTAATAGCTGATCCTCACTGCACTTAACTCAGCCATTTTGAAGGTGATTATCCAGTTTCTGGGTTATCCATGTACTGCGTTTTCTCCTACCACTTCCTTTGGCTGACATCCCTTTGACCATTTCACTGTTCATTAGCACCTGCAAAGGATAACTGAAAGCAGATGAACTCAAATCACTCAATTATGCTTCTCATTAGCAACTCTACTGAAGGGTTCTGTCCAGGAGTTGGTTGCAACTATTAGGTAAAATTAGGTTTCTGGATTATCAGTGGGTTTCAATTATCCACGTTGTTTCTGTCCCTTATGACCCTGCATAATCCAGAGTTGGCCACATATGCATTATTTGCCTTACCATATGGAGAAAAGAGTGGGTCTTTAATAGGAAAATTAAAGATACTGGCTCTCTGTTATGCTGTTTCTGTTGAGAATTTTCTCCCTAGTTCCTCTTTTGTATAGCTAACTGAAAAGTGCATGAGGCTGTGAGAATCCACATTAATTATTTATTTAATTATTATTGTAATTGGTAAAACCCTGAAAGTAATCTTATGGACATGTGGATATTTAGCCATGTTTCTCACATTTGAAGAGTTTTATGTGAGAGTTTAAAATACTTAATTTGGCAACTCATTACTTATACAAATCTCAATAAGAAATACTGTTGTCAGGAAGTGCCAGTAATAATGCTGTTGGAAGTTTATTCTGTGATGCATGAACAAGGGTGAGTCTCCAGGGAAAATAAGACTTGTATATCTTTCTAAATCTTCAAATCCTTTAGTCTATTGTAATCTTTGTTGTTCCACGCATTCAAACATTTGTATTATAACAGTATTACATATTTTAGAAAATAGGGATGATCATAATCCCACCAGTGATAACCCGTTTCCATTTTGTGTTGTATGCTTGTAGAACTTTTCTGTTCATAAATAGATTAACCCATCACCCTCCAAGAGGAGTCACATGTAATGCTGGGTTTTTGGTTTGTTTGTTTGTTTTCTTTTTTGTTTGTTTTGAGACAGGGTCTCACTGTCACCCAGGCTGGAGTGCAGTGGCACGATCATAGGCATTGCAGCCTCCAACTCCTGGACTCAGGTGGGAGGCTGAAACTCCCACCTCAGGCTCCCAAGTAACTGGGACTACAGGCATGCACCACCACACCCGGATATATATATATATACATGTAATCTTGCTATGTGGCCAGGCTGGTCTCGAGCTCCTGAGCTCAAGCAATCCTCCCATCTTGACCTCACAAGATGCTAGGATTACAGGTGTGAGCCACCAGCCTGGCCTGTAATGTTGTTCTCTAACTTCTTTTTTTTTTTTTGTCAATATGATGGAAAAAAATGTAGGTAAGTTTTTTGTGCTAATATATACACTTCTACAATATCCTTTCAATTGGCACTCTAGTACTCCATTGTATGAGCGTGCCATAATTTACTTAAATACTCTAGATTTGGATATCTAAATTGTTTCCAATTTGAGTTACAATAGCCACAAGAAACACTCTAGGATATAAACCTGCACATTCTTAATGTTCTTGTTCAAAGGATATGGATGTGTCTCCAAACACATTTTTTGCTTGCCAAATACCCTACCTAATTTTAGCCATACTTAGATTGTACAGATTTGTTATGAGTGAAAACAGCAACATACTCCTTATGATTTAACAATCAGGATACAGTGTAACTTCTGAAAGGGGTTTAGTTTAATATGGTACAGCTAATTGTCACACTGATCTTGTTTTCACTATAGTTTCTATTTTATGCACATATAGATATTTAATCTTTACAGTTTACTGATATCAATTTAAGAGGACAGCTTGTCACCAAGAATACTTAATTTCTCTCAGTGAATTATCACAATAAAACCCTAACTGAATTTATTTTAATGAGCACAATCTATAATGATAATTTTTTTTTTTTTTTTTTTTTTTATTATACTTTAAGTTCTAGGGTACATGTGCATAACGTGCAGGTTTGTTACATATGTATACTTGTGCCATGTTGGTGTGCTGCACCCATCAACTCGTCAGCACCCATCAATTCATCATTTATATCAGGTATAACTCCCCAATGCAATCCCTCCCCCCTCCCCCATCCCCATGATAAGCCCAGTGTGTGATGTTCCCCTTCCCGAGTCCAAGTGATCTCATTGTTCAGTTCCCACCTATGAGTGAGAACATGCGGTGTTTGGTTTTCTCTTCTTGTGATAGTTTGCTAAGAATGATGGTTTCCAGCTGCATCCATGTCCCTACAAAGGACGCAAACTCATCCTTTTTTATGGCTGCATAGTATTCCATGGTGTATATGTGCCACATTTTCTTAATCCAGTCTGTCACAGATGGACATTTGGGTTGATTCCAAGTCTTTGCTATTGTGAATAGTGCCGCAATAAACATACGTGTGCATGTGTCTTTGTAGTAGAATAATTTATAATCCTTTGGATATATACCCAGTAGTGGGATGGCTGGGTCATATGGTACATCTAGTTCTAGATCCTTGAGGAATCGCCATACTGTTTTCCATAATGGTTGAACTAGTTTACAATCCCACCAACAAATATATCATTTGTACAGCTTTCTGTATGTCAATTGTAACTCAATTAAGCTTTCTTTTTTTTTAAATCCCATTGGCTATATCTTCAAAATATATTCTCCATCCGACTAGTTCTTAAAACCTCCACTACTGGCCAGGCACAGTGGCTCATGCCTGTAATCCCAGCACTTTGGGAGGCTGAGGCAGGTGGATCACGAGGTCAAGAGTTCAAGACCAGCCTGGCCAAGATGGTGAAATCCTGTCTCTGCTAAAAATACAAAAATTAGCCAGGTGTGGTGGCAGGCACCTGTAATCCTAGCTACTCGGGAGGCTGAGGCAGAGAATTGCTTAAACCCAGGAGGCAGAGGTTGCAGTGAGCTGAGATCGCACCACTGCACTCCAGCCTGCGCGACAGACTGAGACTCCGTCTCAAGAAAAAAAAAAAAAAAAACTTCAGGGTTCAAGGCATCATCATCTATTCCCTTGTATTACTGTAGTAGTCTCTTAGCTGGTCTCCCTGCTTCAGCCTTTGTCCTTCTTTGGATAAACAATCCACTGCAATGAGCTCAGTGTGCTCTGTATCCTTCACTCATCCACTCTGGAACATCTCATAAACATTTCTTAAACCTCACACACCTAACTTATTCAGTCAACAAATATTTATCAAGAGCCTATTATATTACAGACAGTGTTGTATATTATAGGCATACATCAATGAACAAAACAAGACTTTCTACCCTAGTAGAGTTTCCATTCCCTGTGGGAGGGAGCAAGTACATCATAGTAAATAATTTGTGAAGTATATGTTAGAAAGCAATAATGCTATAGAAAAATATAGTGCAAGAATGTAGGATTGAGAGTGTTTGCATGTATTTATAAGTGCTGTGTCTGTGTGTGCCTCTGTGTGTGTGTGTGCGCGCGCAATTTCACTACTGTTCCTTGCTACAATGTTATACTTGGATATGACGTATTTCTTGGGCTATATTTTGCATAGGTCAGCAATTCTATCTATATGCAATATCCTGGTTTCTGACATGGCTCCCCTATAACTTGGCTATTATATGTGGTGATCTTCCTGCACTTTCCAGCATACTCTCATCTCTGTTCCTTGAATTTACTGTTATTCCTTCCATTGCCTTAACACCTAGTGCATTTAACTCACTGCCCTCTGAGCCAGTGGTGGAAATTATTGCTTGCATCTTAAGAATTAGTTGATGGGAGGGGCATGGTGGCTCACGCCTGTAATCCCAGCACTTTAGGAGGCCGAAGCAGGTGGATCACCTGAGTTCAGGAGTTCGAGACCAGCCTGGCCAACATGGCAAAACCCCATCTCTACTAAAAATACTGTAATCCCAGCTACTCGAGAGACTTAGGCAGGAGAATCGCTTGAACCTGGGAGGCGGAGGTTGCGGTGAGCCGAGGTCGCGCCATTGCACTCCAGCCTGGGCAAGGAGAGCGAAACTCTGCCTCCGGGGGAGGGGAAAAAAAAGAATTAGTTGGTTATCTTCTACCACAACAACTTCTCCCCTTCTATTTGGTCTTCTCTCTTGTCTATGCCTCGGGCCTGCCAGTGGCAGTCAATGACACCCACATGCATTCCTTCACCCCAAAAGTTTGATTGAAACTGCCATAGTCAGAAATGAATTATTGACCTGCAAGGAATTAGACATGGTGAGTCAACTGGTTATTTTCTTAGAAATATGTCCAGTTCTAGTCAGAACCAGTGTTATTTGGCTTTAAATCCTTCCATCACTGATCCAGAAGATGTCCAAATATCTAAGATGATTCTGGGCTCCCTTGATTTCTCAATTCTGAGACTTTGGCTTACTGTGGAACAACGCTTTAGGTTATCCCTAGGGGTCTCAAGCAAAATGGAATTTCTTTATCTACTGAACAGCCTGACTGTTGAGATAAGAGGAATTTAATTGACTTACCTATTTAGGAGATTCTGCTTTGAGATGAGCTATGGAAAAATATAGCTCCAATAGAAACTTTTCACTTTCCTCTTCTCAAAATTCTGTTTTTCTCCTAGTCCAGCCATGTTCATAGGGGTTTTAAGCGGATTAATTAGTGCTTAAAAATTACCTCTATAAATGAAAAGTAGCTAAGTACAAAGATAATCTTTTAAACTCTGGATGTTTGCCTTTTTATTCATATTACAGTTCTAATTTCATACTTTTTCCATAATGTCACCAGATTGTAGGTGAGGTCCCAAAATAGACAGTTACTAGGACTAAAACTGTTGTGTGACCCAATATGCAAAATAGTTCTGGGAAAAGAATGCTGAAATTGACTTGATTGTAGCAATGGCCTATTCTTTTAAAAGGATTCTTGTTTATTCGATGTCATAACAGTTTTTCAGGGATTTGGAAATGAGAGCACTTGTATTTGGTGTAGTGCAAAAAAGCTATTTATGTAACAGTCATCACAGATTAGCTATAATGCCATAAGAAAGTTTGTTTCAAAACTCAGCCTTGCAATTTGAGTTTAGCGATAGGTCAGATTAATTTTCATGAAAATCTTGGTATTGTAAGTCCTCGTTCTCCTTCCTTAAACTTTTCATTACATTTTTCACAAATAAAGCTTGGTGGGTTTTTTCAAGACATTTCTCTTCCAAGACTGATTTTTAAAAAATTCATTTGGATTTATAACCAACTGTCTAGGTGAGAAACAAATCAAAATATTAAACCTACAGGCAATGCAGAAATACCATTGTATTGTAATGATTTTCTACTCTATCTCACCTTTCCCAAGTATCTTCCAAAAAAAAAAAAAAAGAAAGAAAGAAAGCAAAAGCTATGATAATAATATGAGCTGAAGCTACCAAGTTCTGAAATAGGCAGGTTACTGAAAGGTGGCTCAGAGAGTATGTGGGTGTATCATTGTTTCTAACTTTGAGCAAGTTTCAACTTTTGTAGCTACTCTATAATTAGTACATAGACTATAATAAAGGAAGATTTGTTAGCTTGCTGCATCTACCTGAACAGAATGAGGATCTACTGTTGTCCATAATATAGATAATGATTACTTAATTATCTTCTCAGCTAGCTCTATGCATTACAATATTAAGGAAGCCAAAAACTTAACTGCTCTGTCATATGAATTCATTAATTTTGTAAACATTTTTAATTTTGTAAACATTTTTCTTTGGAGATAATACCTTATTGGCTTTTGTCCTTTAGGAATTCTATTAGTATAGTCTCTGAAAAGTTAAGTGAAGAAAATTGGTTTAATATAAGCAAATGAAAATATATATATATATATTATTCTGATGTAGATTTCTAATGAGTTGAACACTTATTCTGTAAAGTGTCTTATGAATATATGTTTTCAGTAATACATATGTCAGATGCATTTAGTTAGTTAAAGGAATAAGAGTGAATGTATGAGAAGAGCTGGAATACTTGGCAAACTATTTTTTAAGGAAAAATAGTCAGAGAATACTTACCTATGATATTCAATAGGTAAACTAAATGGCTACCCTCTAGGGAAAAAAAAAAAAGCATTTACCTCTATAAAAATAGAATTCTCACATTCTTTGGTGATTATGTATTAAATTCAGTATCTGAAGGGTGAGCATGTGCCACTTTAGCTGTGGCTTATAAAGTATTTAAGAGGTGGAAACCTAATAGTAAAAATAAATGACCAACTTTCAGCGTATATAAAAGGTTAACAGGGCGATGGTATAGACCTATGTATGACTGATGGTGTTGCGGTTTCATCAGTTTATTAACAACCAGAAGAGGGATGAACATAAGACCGAGTTGAAATGAGGCGGGAATTATAAAACACTCCTGGGGAACTGAGCAAATGTTATCATTGGGCAACAGATGAACAATGACAGATATAATTTAATATATCTGTGTATAAGTCAATGCATGTTGGAAAAAATTAAACTGCTGCATACTCTGAAAGATTCTGAATTAGTACATCCTGAGGGAGGTAAAACAAAACAAAACAACAACAACAACAACAACAACAACCTTAAATGCCAACCACAGACAGCTCAGTGAGATTGTCTGCTCAATGTTCAGCTGTGGTCAAATACCAAGCAAAGTATTAAAACTGCCATGACACAAGTGAAGAATTATTCAAAAGATATAATGATACACCACATACATTATACATCTAAGCTTTGTGATCATAACACACACATACACACAAATAATAAATACATACATATATACATAAAAGTAGTCATTTGGCCATGTTTAGAGCAAACAAATGTTTTTCAACTTTATTTTGGCATCATGAAACACAATTAAGGATATGGATAATATTTCATTGTCGCTTAGTGTCATAAAATAAAACAGGAAAAGAAAATACATGGAACCACAGTTGTTTGCCATAAGTAGATAAGGAAGAGAATATCTAATCATAATGGAAGGCTGTACAAGATAGTGGCTATGAGCATGGGCTTTGACATCACACACACCTAAATTCCAATCCCAACTCATCTATCAAAAGGCAATCCCTGCCTCATGAGATTAACCCATTGTGTAGTAGGTAGTAAGTTTTCCCCATAAGAGTTTAAAATAATACAAATTTCCTGCCATGTGTATTCTGAAAGTTTTTATAGAACTCAGTAGGTTCTGTTGGATTGCTTATAAGTTTCTTTAATGAATGTTTGTGCCAAAATAAAATGACATGCATTTTTAAATTACACAAATCATAAGCATACAGCTCGATGAAATTTCACAGAATGAAAACATCTTGTAACCATCACCCAACTCAAGAAATAGAGAGCTACTCAAACTCAAAAACCTCCCTCATTCCCCTTCCAACTCATTATTCCTCCTCCTTTCCCAAGGTTTTCACTATTTATCATAGATAAGTTTTGTGGTTCTGAACTTTATATAAATGTAAAAAGAGTATGTAGCCGTATATGTCCAACAGCTTTCACTTAACATGGTGTTTGTGAGATTCATCCATGTTGTTGCCTGTGGTAGTAGTTTGTTCATTTTCATAGCTAAGTATTCAAGTTGTCTGAATATACCTCAGTTTATGTATCTGTTCTGTGTAAATAAATATTTCATTTTTTCTGGCTCTGGTATAATGCTTCTGAGACACCCAAGTTTCTTGGTGAATATATGTACTCATTTTGTGAAATTTCGAATTACTGGGTCGTAATTATTTAGTATATGTTTAGATTTAATCAAAACAGACAAGTAGTTTTCCAAAGTGGTTTTACCCGTTTACACTTCCACCAGCATTGTGTAAGAATTCCAGTTACTTTAAATCTGTGATGGTTGATTTTAGGTGTTAACTTGATTGAATTAAGGAATATCTAGAGAACTGGTAAAGCATTATTTTGGAGTGAGTCTGTGAGGGTGTTTCTAGAAGAGATTGGTGTGAGTCTACATGCACTAAATGGGAAAGATCTGCCTTCAATGTGGGCAGGCACCATCCAATGGGCTGGAGGCCTGAGGCCTAGTATATTAGTCCATTCTCATGCTGCTAATAAAGACATACCCGAGACTGGGTAATTTGTAAAGGAAAGAGGTTTAACTGACTCACAGTTCAGCATGGCTGGGGAGGCCTCAGGAAACTTACAATCATGGTGAAAGTGGAAGCAAACACATCCTTCCTCACGTGGCGGCAGCAAGGAGAAGTGCTGAGCAAAAGGGGGAAAGTTCCTTATAAAACCATCAGATGTCATGAGAACTCACTCACTATCACAAGAATAGCATGAGGGTAACTGTCCCATGATTAAATTATCTCCCACGAGTTCCCTCCCATGACATGTGGGGATTATGGGAACTACAATTCAAGATGAGATTTTGGTGGTGACACAGCCAAACCATATCACTTGGATAGAACAAAAAGAGAGGAAAAACAAATTGGTCTCTCTCTCTCTCCTGGATCTGGAATACACTCTCTTCTTCTCCTGTCCTTGGACATGAGAACTCCAAGCTCTTTGGCCTTTCAACTACAAGACTTACGCCTGAGTTCTCATGTCTTCAGACTTGGACTCAGCCATGCTACCAGCATCCGAGGGTCTTCAGTTTGTGGATGGCCTATCATGGGACTTCTCAGCTTCCATAATCCTGTAAGCTGATTTAACTAATAAATCCCCACTCATATCTGTCTGTCTCTCTCAATCTCTCTCTCTGTCTCTCCCTATATATATCTATATATATTTCTCTATATATATAGATATATAGAGACAATAAAATGCCTGTATGTATATTTCTCTGTATAGAGACAATAATATGTATATGTATAATATGTAGATACATGTATATGTATGCATATATATTTTATTGGTTCTGTCTTACTAGAAAATAATATAATGACTAATATAACATCCCAATCAACACTTAATTTGGAAAGTTTTTTTTTTTTTTAATTTAGTCATTCTGGGAGAAAATATTTGAAACTATGCATCTGACAGGGGATTAATATCCAGAATTTACAAGAACCTCAAACAACTCAACAATAAAAAATAATCCCTTAAAAAGTGGGAAAAGGATATGAATAGACATTTTTCAAAGAATACATATAACTGGCCAATAGGCATATGAAAAAACGCTCAACATGATTAATCATCAGAGAAATGCAAATTTAAAGCACAATGAGATATCAACTTACACCAGTCAGAATGACTATTATGAAAAAGATAAAAAATAACATGTTGCCAAGGATGTGAAGAAAAGGGAACTCACATATTGTTGGTTGGAATGTAAAGTAGTACAACCTCTATGAAAACACAGTACAGAGATTTCTAAAAGAACTAAAAATAGATGTAGCAATTCGTAGCAATCCCACTACTGAGTATCCAAAGGAAAACAAATCATTATATCAAAAAGATTCCTGCACACATATGTTCATCACAGCACTATTCACAATAGCAATGATATGGAATCAACCTGAGTGTTCACCAACAGAAGACTGGATAAAGAAAATGTGGCATATATACAAAATGGAGTACTATTCAGTCATAAAAAAAGAATGAAATCATGTCATTTGCAGCAATGTGGACAGACCTGTCCATTATCTTAAGTGAAACAAGTCAGACACAGAAAGATAAATATCACATGTTCTTATAAGTAGGAGCTAAATAATGTGTACACATGGACTTAGAGTGTGGAATAATAAACAAATGGAGACTCTGAAGAGTGAGTGGGGTGTGAGAGGGGTGGATAATGAGAGATTACTTAATGTGTACAATGTACATTATTTGGTGATGGCTAACCTAAAAGCCCTGACTTCACCAATTTATGTATGTAACACAATTACATTTGTACCTTATACATTTATACACTTAAAAAAGTAAATAATTTTAATTCCAGAAAGGAAAAGTGGACCTTAAAAAACAAAAAAGGGAGTGCCCATCACACTTGAAATGTTGCTAGAGTTCATAGATCTAGCTGCTGGGTTTCTAAGCAAGCTAGGGGCTGCCGTGCACCAAAGCAGGAATCCAGGAGACAGGCAGCTGTGCAATTAATGCATGTACTTAAAACTCCCAAACCTGCAGATGCTGTGCACAAGAAGCACCTTCAAGAGATTCCAGACCAGAGTAGCAATGTTACCACCAGCTTCATGTGGGGTTAGGATTCGAGCAAGACTTCTGAACTACTGGCAGGCATCAGGGTCTCTGCCCTGGAGAAGGAAGAGGCAGACAGTGAGAATATCCCCAAGGAACTGCTCTAAAACCTGGGCCAATCACACAGCCACCCAAGGAAATGATTGAAGAGCAAAAGGAATGATAAAGACTGTGATCATTCACAGGCCTAAACTAAATGGAGAGAACTTTCCAGGTGTTTCATGGGACTCCTTTCCAGATGAACTGCTCTTGGGGATCTTTTCCTGTCTGTGCCTCACTGAGCTGCTAAAGGCCTTCGATGTTTTAAGAGGTGTTATTACCCTAGCGTCTGTTGAGTCTCTATGGCAGACTTTATACCTCACAGGTAAAAATCTTCACGCGGATGTGATTCGTCTGAGTTGGTTGCCTTCCACTGCCAATAATCATTTATGACCAACCATTGGTTGAAGATTTCAGCCCTCTGCATATACAGCAGAGGGATGTATTGAACTCAGTTATAGATGCGTCTGCCCTCCATGGCATTCTGTCTCAGGGCTTCAAGTTGCAGAATCTAAGTTTTCTGGAAGACCTATGGCTTTCAGATCCCATTATCAATAATTTTGCACAGAACTCAAATTTAGTGCAACTAAACTTTTCTGGGTGTTCTGGATTCTCTTAATCCAGCTGTTCCAGACTGGATGAGCTAAACCTCTGCTGGTGATATGACTTCACTGAAAAAGCATGTACAAGTGGTTGTTGCGCATTTGTCAGAGAGCATCACCCAGCTGAATCTCAGCGGCTGCCAAAAGAATCTCCTGAAATCCAATGTCTCTACTTTAATTAGAAGATGTCCCAATGAGGGTCTAGATATCCACCTAAACTTAAGTGATAATGTCATGCTAAAGCTAAAGAATGACTGCTTTCAGATATTCTCCAGCTCAACTACCTCCAGTACATATCACTCAGTTGGTGCTATGATATACTCAAAACTTTACTTGAACTTGAAGCAATTCCCACTCTAAAAACACTACAAGTCTTTGGAATCCTGCCAGACAGCACCCTTCAACTGTTAAAGGAAGCCCTTCCTCAATGTACAGATTAATTGCTCCAATTTAACTACTACTGCCAGGCCAACTATTGGCAACAAAAAGAATTAGGAGATATGGGGCATCAAATGCTGACTGACATTGCAAAAGTCCAGTTGTCTATGAAGTAGTTATTGCAGGATGGTGTCTCCCTTTTCTTTGGAACAGGGAAAATAGTCAGGAAGCCCAATTGCTGAGTGCTTGGCTAATTTTATTCTTGGTTTTCTCTTTGCCTTCATTCCACGAGTATTAAGGAATGATTTAAGAGGGAAAACAATGTGCTTTTCTGAAATGACTCTAAAGCTTCTATCACTGCTTTGCCCATAAGGTAAAGCCTTTTTGAAAGGCTTTACCTTTTGAAATTTGGGGAGAGTGAGACTATAATTTCAAGACACCTTAAAGAGAAAAATTTGAGCCATGTCTTTCAAGTGCCCTTCTTATTAAGTCTATTCAGAATCAAGCTTAAAAATTACCACCAGCAAACAATCTTCATAGCCTATATGGTAACTTTTATCTATTTAATTTTATACTAGTGCCTTATAAGACAGTTTGGAAGAACAGTATGCTATTTTATTGTGAGCTGAACAGAAAGAGAATCATAGGATAGCAGCATTTGAGGCAATTATTCTGGAAATAGGAAAAATGCATTTTAATTTTGCCTTTAGATTTGAAATTAGGTTAAAGAAACAAATCGCCCCAGGTAATTCACCATAAAACATTAAAATAAATAAATAAATAAATAAATAAACAACAAGGGGTATAGAATTAGTATAGGATTTGAAAGCTCAAGAGACAATTTTCTATGACAGGTTAATTTGAAGTATCCTTTAATATTCACTAAGGTACTATGTTTTCAGAATTCTAAATTAGGTGAGGAAATATAATTCTGGTTTTCTAACTTTATAATCAAATTGTATTAACATGGGTTCTTTAGCTTTTAAAATGACTTGCTTTGTTTTAGAAAGGTAGCATTAACTCGGTCTGTATTCTTGAAAAGTTTGATGGAAGAATTCTGAACTGAAGTTGCTTGCTGTTTTCCTTTAGCACTGAGTTTCTTGAGGTTACTTGTGTATTAATTTGGAATCAAGTATTTTAAATTGTCTTTTTTTAATGGTCTCTCATAATAATTATTCAAAACTATTCATTTTATGGGGTAATGGGGCCTAAAATACCCTAAGAGGAATTGCATGTTCCCTTCAACTGAAAATAAACACCAGAAGTCTGGGC
The DNA here is from genome assembly GCF_000951035.1 of Colobus angolensis palliatus. NCBI lineage: Eukaryota > Metazoa > Chordata > Mammalia > Primates > Cercopithecidae > Colobus > Colobus angolensis. The sequence goes on along the minus strand of NW_012114722.1, from coordinate 3,968,662 downwards.
ACAGTGGTTCATGCCTGTAATTCCAGCACTTTGGGAGGCCGAGGCAGGCAGATCACTTGAGGTCAGAAGCTCGAGACTAGCCTGGCCAACATGGCAAAACCCTGTCTCTACTAAAATTACAAAAATGAGCCAGTCACGGTACTGCACACCTGTAATCCCAGCTACTAGGGAGACTGAGGCAGGAAAATTGCTTGAACCCAGAGGGCAGAGGTTGTAGTGAGCCCAGATTGCACCACTACACTCCAGCCTGGGTAACAGAGCCAGACTCTGTCAAAACATAAACAAAAACAAAAACAAAAAACACTAGAAGAAGGTATATGTTCCATGCAGTTTCAGTAGTAAGCACTACTTTCACCTATGTAAGAGTTAAGATTCAGGTACTGAACATTTTGATAGCATCAGTGATTTTTTTAAAACTGGTACATAGAAGTAAAAAGATTATATTCTGCTTTTTAAAAGTAACAAAAAAATTAGTTTAAATTGATGAACTCCTCGTATGTTCAAAATGCAACAAAAAAAGCCAAAACTCATCATCCCTATTAACTGTTTTTTAGAATCAAAAAAATTTAATGTTAGGAACAATAGTATGAAATGCCCTTATCTGCTCAGACCTAAGTAGTGTTACACAGGAAATGATTATGCTTCAATTTCTTAGTAGTTAAAAAATGCTAAATTCTACTTGAAATTATTGTTTACAGATTAGTGACAAGGACTGGTCACAGACTCAGACTTCTGGATGCCCTCAAACATACAGAACTCCCAAACTGAAGTCCAACTATAACCTACTTTGCCAACATGTCAGAGTAATCCATATTTTTGTGTGTGATTTCTACTTTTATAGACTTGTTTGAAAATAAAACACATTGTTGTCAAAAAAAAAAAAAAGAATTGCACATACACAGACTGAGATGCATTCTTCTGTGAAGGATTCATGAACAGAACAACTTCACAACAATACTGAATCACGTAAGGGTGAAAACCCAATTATATTCTGATCACAGAAAATGAATAATGGTTCCCTTTCTGTAAGTGAATGGAAATAAAACAGTTAAAATATACATAGAAAAAGTAAATGTCACTTCTGCTTCCATCAAGTGACCAGGCTTGATGATGTGTCTGTATTATATGTTTCCAAGGCAGATTGTGCGTTTGCTTTATGGCAATCATCAATATTGAAATAAAATAAATACTTGATAATTTTTTAGTTATTCTGGTGGGTATCGTCATTTGCTATTAAGGCATGTCTCTCGATGTTTATTGTTTATTTAGGAAAAAAACAGGAGAAACAATAGTGGGAGTCTTTGACTATCCAAATTAACTAAAATTAAGCAGGTTGAGTAGAATTACTTAGATATACCTCTACTGCTCATTGCATTTCTCGGGCTCAAGTTTCATAATTGAAAATTTTAAAAGCAAAGCAAACCAGAGCAAGTTATTTTGTGGATATTGACAAACTGATTCTAAAGTTTATATAGAGAGGCAAAAGATCTAGAATAGCCAACACAATATTGATGGAGAAGAACAAAGAAGAAGACTAACACTTCAAGACTTACTATGAGACTACACAGTAATCAAGACAATAATCAAGTATTGGCAGAAAAATAGACAAATAGGTCAGTAGAACAGACTAGAAAGACCAGAAATAGACCAACACAAATATATTCAACTGAATTTGACATAGGAGCAAAGCAGTTAGGTGGGGAAAAGACAGTCTTTTCAACAATGGTACTAGAACGACTGGATATCCACATAAAAAGAAAATGAATCTTAACATAGACCTTATACTCTTCACAAAAATTAGCTCAAAATGGATCATAGACCTAAATGTAAAATGCAAAACTATAAAATTATGAGAAGATAACATAGGAGAAAATCTAGATAATCTTGGGTTTGGCAATGACTTTTTTTTTTTTTTTTTATGAGACAGAGTCTAGCTCTGTCGCCCAGGCTGGAGTGCAGTGTGGCGCAATCTCAGCTCACTGCAAGCTCCGCCTCCTGGGTTCACGCCATTCTCCTGTCTCAGCCTCCGGAGTAGCTGGGACTACAGGCGCCCACCACCACGCCCGGCTAATTTTTTGTATTTTTGGTAGAGACGGGGTTTCACCGTGTTAGCCAGGATGGTCTCGATCTCCTGACCTCATGATCCGCCCGTCTCGGCCTCCCAAAGTGCTGGGATTACAGGCGTGAGTCACCACGCCCGGCCGGCAATGACTTTTAAGATACAACACCAGGACCTGGCACGGTGGCTCAAGCCTGTAATACCAGCACTTTGGGAGGCCGAGGCGGGCAGAGCATGAGGTCAGGAGATCTAGACCATCCTGGCTAACACGATGAAACCCCACCTCTATTAAAAATACAAAAAATTAGCCGGGTGTGGAGGTGGATACCTGTAGTCCCAGCTACTCGGGAGGCTGAGGCAGGAGAATGGCATGAACCCAGAGGCCGGGGAGGTTGCACTGAGCCAAGATCGCACCACTGCACTCCTGCCTGGGTGCCAGAGTGAGACTCCGCCTCAAAAAAAAAAAAAAAAAAAAAAAAAAAAAAGATACAACACCAAAGACAAAGCCCATGAAAGAACGACTTGATACGTTGAACTTCATTCAAAATAAAAACTTCTGCTCTGTAAAACAACAGTCAAGAGAATGAGAACACAAGTCACAGATTGGGAGAAAATATTTGCATAAGACATATCTGATAAAGGATTGTTATCCAAAATATACAAAAGACTCTTAAAACTCAACAGCAAGAAGTCTAACAACCTAATTAAAAATGGGCAAAAGATCTGAACAGATGCCTCACCAAAGAAGATATACAGATGGCAAATAAGCATAAAAAAGATGCTCAACATCATATGTAATTAGAGAATTTCAAATAAAAACAATGAGATACCACTACACACCTATTAGAATGGCTAATATTCAAAACACTGACAACATCAAATGCTGCTGAGGATATGAAACAACAGGAGCTCTTATTCATTGCTGGTGGAATTGCAAAATGGTGCAGCCACTTTTGAAGCCAGTTTGGCAGTTTCTCAAAAAACTAAACATACTCTTACCCATATGATCCAGCAATCATACTCCTTAGTATTTACCCCAAGGAGTTGAAAACTTACGTCTACACAAAAACATGCACACAGATGTTTAGAGCAATGTATTCATAATTGCTAAAATTTGGAAGCAACCAAGTTATCCTTAAGTAGGTGAATGGGTAGATTGTAGTACATCCAGCCAATGGAATGTTATTTAACACTAAAAAATAATGAGCTATCAAGCTATGAAAAGGCACAAAGGAACCTTAATGAATATTACTAAGTGAACTGGCTAGCCATATGCAGAAAACTGAAACTGGACCCCTTCCTTACACCTTATACTAAAATTAACTCAAGATGGATTAAAGACTTAAATGTAAATCCGAAAACCATAAAAACCCTAGAAGAAAGCCTAGGCAGTACCAGTCAGGACACAGGCATGGGCAAAGACCTCATGACAAAAACGCCAAAAGCAATTGCAGCAAAATTCAAAATTGACAAATGGGATCTAATAAAACTAAAGAGCTTCTGCACAACAAAAGAAACTATCATCAGAGTGAACAGGTAGCCCATAGAATGGGAGAAAATATTTGCAATCTACCCATCTGACAAAGGTCTGATATCCAGAATCTACAAGAAACTTAAACGAATTTACAAGAAAATAAACAAACAACCCCATCAAAAAGTGGGTAAAGGATATGAACAGACAGTTCTCAATAGAAGACGTTTATGCGGTCAACAAACATATGAAAAAAAGCTTAACATCACTGATCATCAGATAAATGCAAATCAAAACCACAATGAGATACCATCTCATGCCAATTAGAATGACAATTATTAAAAAGTCAGGAAACAATAGATACTGGCGAGGCTGTAGAGAAATAGGAATGCTTTGACACTGTTAGTGGGAGTGTAAATTAGTTCAACCATTGTGGAAGACAGTGTGGCGATTCCTCAAGGATCTCAAACCAGAAATACCATTTGACCCAGCGATCCCATTACTGGGTATATACCCAAAAGAATATAAATCATTCCACTATAAAGACACATGCATACATATGTTTATTGCAGCGCTGTTTACAGTAGCAAAGACATGGAACCAATCCAAATGCCCATAAATGACAGACTGGATAAAGAAAATGTGGCACATATACACTATGGAATACTATGCAGTCATTAAAAAAGAATGAGATCACGTCCTCTGCAGGGACATGGATGAAACTGGAAGCCATCGTCCTCAGCAAACTAACGCAGGAACAGAAAACCAAATACCACATGTTATCACTCATAAGTGGGAGATGAACAATGAGAACACATGGACACAGAGAAGGGAACAACACATACCAGGGCCTGTTGGGGGTTGGGGGCGAGGTGAGGGAACTTAGAGGATGGGTCAATAGGTGCAGCAAACCACCATGGCACACATATACCTATGTAACAACACTGCACATCCTGCACATGTATCCCAGGTTTTTTTAGAAGAAATTTTTAAAAAAAGAAGATTACTAAGTGAAAGAAGCCAATCTGAACAGGCTACACACTATATGATTCCAACTATAGGACATTCTGGAAAAGGCAAAACTATGGAGAGAGTAAAAAGATTGGTGGCTTCAAGGAAGTGGGAGGAGGGAGGGATGCATAGGTGAAACATAGAGGATTTTTAGGGCAGTGAAACTATTCTGTATGATGTTATAATGGTGAATACATAGCATTATATATTTGTCCCAAACCAAAGAATATACAACACCAAGAATGAACCTAAGTATTTACATTAACTATGCACTCTGGGTGATAATGCTGTGTCAATTTAAGTTCCTTTCTTGTAACAAATGTACCAGTCTGGTGCAGGATGTTGACAGTGGGTAAGGCTGTGGGTGTGTAGGTGTAGGGGGTACATGACAACTCTGTGCTTTCTGCTCAATTTCGCTGTGAACCTAAAACTGCTGTTAAAAAAAAAGTCTATTTTAAAATATGTAAAGCAAAAGCTTATGGTTTCTGAGAGATATACTAAGGATGCGGCCATTGTGTATTTTATCATAAGAGTATTAAAAGGCCAGGAATTGCAGGAATTTTTTAAAGCATGCAAGCTTTTATACAGACCTATCATCTTCTTAATTAAAATGATGTTCTTATTGTTTTCATTATGTAAGAATTGGAGGCAAAACTGGGTGGCACTTGGGAGGCTCTATTTATTCCCCACCATATGGTGTAGGGCTGCTTTTTAGGTAGGTAGCTACCTACATGGTGAGATATGGGAGATGCTTAAAGGCTACTTTTAACTTAAAATTTCACCTACTATTCTGTCATGGTATCTCCTTCTTTCTCTCCTAACCATAAATGGATCCTGCCTGCTTCTCATTTTTAACACATCTAGTATCTAGCCCATGTACTGATTGACACATACAAGGTGTTCAATAACTGTGTAATAAATTAGTTGTTGATTCTGAATTTAAAAAAAGGACAGTCTCTGACATATTTTTTTTTTAAAGTTGAGTATTCTCCTTTTATTTCTTGAATTTGACAAAGCCAAATTATTTAAGCCTGAATATCTCATAACTTTCTTTTAAATTACATTGTTTAGCCAGGTGTGGTGGCTCAGGGCTGTAATCCCAGCACTTTGGGAGGCCAAGGCGGGCGGATCACGAGGTCAGGAGTTTGAGACCAGCCTGGCAAACATAGTGAAACGCCGTCTCTACTAAAAATGCAAAAAATTAGCTGGGCATGGTGGTGGGTACCTGTAATCCCAGCTACTCGGGAGGCTGAGGCAGGAGAATCACTTGAACCCGGGAGGCGGAGGTTGCAGTGAGCCGAGGTCATGCCATTGCACTCCACCCGGGCAACAGTGTGAGACTCCGTCTCAAAAATAAATAAATAAATAAATAACATTGTTTATTTTGCTTCCTACAAGGGCAAATAACATGATTTTGAAACAATTGGAATGTTTCAAACTGGGTTGACAGACCAGTTGACTTTGAACTCACTGGCGTTGCAATTAGGCACGCTTATCCTCAAATGGGCTGATTTTCATATTTGAGATATGAAGCATATATGTAAATGAAATGTATTCGTATCTTTTATTTGGTGTTTCTCCTAGTAGAAATGTCAGATGACATTCTAGAGCCTTTAAACATAATGAAAACTAAATTAAAGCCTATTTCTATAAGTCTGGCTTTATTTCTTATTCTTTTCCTTACCGTTATACGCATCTTAAGGCATCATTGCCTTCCTGTATCTTCTTACTTCCATGCAAAGTGGCAATAGTGTAGATCTTCTGTCATTATGGCCACTACCTCACCACCTGGTCTGGCCCCAAATCACTCTCTAATGTTTGCATAGACGTACACCCACTTCATACCTGGCTTTCTGATTGGTGAACTTTTTGTTCTATACTGATATATAACTAGACTACTTTAGAATTAAAATAGTTTGAGATTCTGCAAAGTAACCTAGAAAATGAAAGGTAGAAACAATAATTGAGGTAAATCAAAAACATATCATACATTTGTATGAAAACCATCTGTGATGAAGTAGTATGGAAAGAGAAAAGTTAAAAGATAAATGAGTTCTTGTCCTTCTGGATATAAGATGAATATAACCTGGGATCAGGAAAAAATTCCCCTTGGGGTGTTTTATTACCTAGTCCCATAGACTGTAGGATTTATGCTCTCCCCTTTCCCGTGTTGAGTGCTGTGTAAGAAAGATGTGAACTAAACAGATGGCTAAAAATACAATCGATGCCTAGGTTTCTAAGCTTTGAAATGATAATTCAGCAAATACTACCCTAGTCTCTGACTTTACTCCAAGGAGTGTTTTAGAAACTCATTTAGGAGCATGGCCTCCAAAAAAAATAAGTTTTGGAAGGTAATCCTTTATTTTTGTTTTTCCTTTGAAATGCCAATAAAGCTCAAGTGACAACAGTCAACAACTTTCTAATCCATATTTCTAGCTTATAAGAACCGAGTTATTCCACAAATATCTCTCTTTCTCCCATCACACCAGTATCTGCCCATGTATTAGAAGCAGTCTTCCACTGTTTAAGAGGAGGAACAGCAGGTTGGGCATAGTGGCTCATGCCTATAATCACAGCACTTTTGGAGGCCGAGGTGGGAGGATTGCTTGAGGCCAGGAGTTCGAGACCAGCCTGGGCAACATAGGGAGACTCTGTCTCTACAAAAAATACAAAAATTAGACAGGAATGATGGCATGCACCTGTAGTCCCAGCTGCTCGAGATGCTGAGGCAAGAGGATTGCTTGAGCCCAGGAGTTCAGGTTACAGTAAACTATGATCACACACCACTGCACTCCAGCCTGGGTGACAGGGTGAAACTCTGTTTCAAAAAAAAAAAAAAAAAAAAAGAATTGTGGTAACACATATGTAGTAACAACACCTTTTCCAAGTCTTTTACAGTGCCCCCTTTAGATGCAAGTAGCAATAAGCCAAATCCTATTAAGATGGAATGATCACTGCTCTGTAGCTACTTTGTCCAAATATGGGCTCCCAGTTTATGCCATTAAGTTCAGAAGTTTGAGCTACACCAACCTTTTCCAGTCATTGTCACTAGACTATGGACATCAGCATTTTTACTGTTAGCAGGTACATGGCTGATAACAGGTGATAGTCCATACTCTGTCCTTAATCCAGGCTTGGCCTAACAAAAGAGACAACATCTAAATGGAAAAGAATGGGGGTAGTTTTGATCTCCTTTGACATTGCCAATGCTTTATGTTATTACTCTCTAGGCTGACTTGAAAGAACACAGACTTTGTGAAAACATTTTAATGGAAGGAAGTATCAAGTAAAACTCAGAATTGTAACATTACTTAGCAATGCCTGGAGCCTGCATCTTCCTGCCACCATTATCACAATAAACTCATAAAGGTGTAAAACTATGCAGAGCTATGTCAGACACATTAAAATAACATCTGCTAAATGACTCTTATGGCACATTTCTTTCCTTGTTATTCTTTCCATTCATCATTTTCTCCTTACCTAGTTTTGAACTGGGCTGAGATAGAAAACAAAGAAACAAAAAATATTACTATAGTTCCTGTAGTACAGCTGTTTTGGTATTCTCTTTTACATATTTTTTCTATCAGTGGTCTAAGAAATATTAAAGGACAGCATAAGCATACCAGTATGCAAAGAAAAAATACTGTTATCCTGATCTCAATCTACTTGTGAATTTTTGGAAAATAATAAGTTTGTATAAACGTCAACTTTAAGAGTTGAGGCTGTAATATGGTTTGGCTCTGTGTCTTCACTCAAATCTCATCTCGTTGCTCCCATAATTCCCACATGTTGTGGGAAGGACCCAGTGGGAGATGATTGAATTATGGGTCTCACAAGATCTGATGGTTTTAAAAATGAGAGTTTCTCTGCTACAAACTCTCTCTTTCCTGCTGCCATCAATGTAAGACGTGACTTGCTCCTCCTTGCCTTTCACCTTCCACCATGATTGTGAGGCTTCCCCAGCCACATGGAACTGTAAGTCCAATAAACCTTTTTCATTTGTAAATTGCCCAGTCTCAGGTATGTCTTTATCTGCAGTGTGAAAATGGACTAATACAGTAAACGGGTACCAGTAGAGTGGTGTGCTGCTGAAAATATACCCGAAAATGTGGAAGTGACTTTGGAACTGGGTAACAGGCAGAGGTTGGAACAGTTTGGATGGGCTTCCGAAGAAGACAGGAAAATGTAGGAAAGTTTGCAACTCCCTAGAGACTTGTGGAACGGCTTTGACCAAAATGCTGATAATGATATGGACAATGAAATCCAGGCTGAGGTGGTCTCAGATAGAGATGAGGAACTTGGAAACTGGAGCAAAGGTAACTCTTGTTACGTTTTAGCAAAGAGATTGGTGGCATTTTGCCCCTGCCCTAGAGAGCTGTGGAACTTTGAACTTGAGAGGGATGATTTAAGGTATCTGGCAGAAGAAAATTCTAAGCAGCAAAGCATTCAAGAGGTGAGTTGGGTGTTGTTAAAGGCATTTAGTTTTATCAGGGAAGCAGAGCATAAAAGTTTGGAAAATTTGCAGCCTGACAATGTGATAGAAAAGAAAATCCCATTTTCTGAGATGAAATTTAAGCCAGCTGTTGAAATTTGCATAGGTAATGAGGAGCTGAATGCTAATCCCCAAGATAAGGGGGAAAATGTCTGCAGGGCATGTCACGGCGGCCCCTCCCATTATGGGCCAGGAGGTCTAGGAGGAAAAAGTGGTTTCATGGGTTGGGCCCAGGATCCCCATGCTGTGTGCAGCCTATAGACCTGGTGCCATGCATCCCAGCTGCTCCAGTCATGGCTGAAAGGAGCCAACATAGAGCTTGGGCCATGGCTTCGGAGGGTGCGAGCCTCAAGCCTTGGCAGCTTCCACGTGGTGTTGAGCCTGCCAGTGCACAGAAGTCAAGAACTGGGGTTTAGAAACCTCTGTCTAGATTTCAGAGGATGTATGGAAATGCCTGGATTCCAGGCAGAAGTTTTCTGCAGGGGCAATGCTCTCATGGGGAACTCTGCTAGGGCAGTGAGGAAAGAAAATGTGGGGTTGGAGCCCCCACACAGAGACCCTTCTGGGGCACCACATAGTGGAGCTGTGAGAAGACGGCCACCGTTCTCTGGGCCCCAGAATGGTAGATCCACTGGCGGCTTGCACTGTGCACCTGGAAATGCCACAAACACTCAACGCCAGCCCATGAAGGCAGCCAGGAGGCAGGCTGTACCCTGCAAAGCCACAGAGGCAAAGTTGCCCAACACCATGGGAACCTACCTCTTGCATCAGGTGACCTGGATAGGAGACATGGAGTCAAAGGAGATCATTTTGAAGCTGTAAGATTTGACTGCCCCACTGGATTTCGAACTTGCATGGGGCCTGTAGCCCCTTTGTTTTTGCCAGTTTCTCTCACGTTTAGAATGGCTGTATTTACCCAATGCCTGCACCCCCATTGTATCTAGGAAGTAACTAACTTGCTTTTGATTTTACAGGCTCATACATGAAAGGGACTTGCCTTCTCTCAGATGAGACTTTGGACTGTGGACTTTTGAGTTAATGTCAGAATGAGTTAAGACTTTGGGGACTGTTGGGAAGGCATGATTGGTTTTCAAATGTGAAGATATGAGATTTGGGAGGGGCCAGGGCAGAATGATATGGTTTGGCTCTATGTCCCTACCCAAATCTCATCTTGTAGCTCCCATAATTCCCATGTGTTGTGAGAAGGACTTGGCAGGAGATGATTGAATCATGGGGACGGGTGTTTCCCATCCTGTTCTCATGATAGTGAATAGGTCTCATGAGATCTGATGGCTTTAAAAATGGAAGTTTCTCTGCATTTTTGCCTGCTGCCATACATGTAAGATGTGACTTGCTCCTCCTTGCCTTTCATCTTCTGCCATGATTGTGAGGCCTCCCCAGCCACAAGTTCAATAAGCCTCTTTCTTTTGTAAATTGCCCAGTTTCGGGTATGTCTTTATAGCAGCATGAAAATGATCTAATACAGGCTGTATAATTACTACTTCTGAGAGAGACTTCTTCAATTGGCAAAACACTTAAGCTTGCTTCAGTTATCAGAGATATCAGAGCTTGGATAATCACTTAACCATGGTGTCCCTCTGTATTTCCTATCTTGGTGAATCATCTGGTCACCTTCGACAGAAACCTGAGACTCCTTTTTTGAGCTATCTATCTCTTTAGAGTCACACATCCAATCTTTGTTTATTCTACCTCTTTGATATATTTTGAATTTTTTCTAAGGACCTATACTTTGTAATTCCAATTTTTTCTATATTCTCATTTCTACTATCTTAGTTTTAGTTTTAATTATCTGGATCATTTAAGTGTTCTATCTAGTCCACCTGCCACCATCAGCCTCTCTTCCCCAAAATGGTCCTAAATATTCTAACAAAAGGATGTTTCTAAAATGCAAATATTAGGTCATTAGAAAATTTATCAGCCAAGCGCAATGGCTCACACCTGTAATCCCAGCACTTTGGGAGGCCGAGGAGGGTGGATCACTTGAAGTCAGGAGTTCGAGACCAGCCTGGCCAACATGATGAAACCCTGTCTCTACTAAAAATACAAAAAAATTAGCTGGGTGTGGTAGTGGGCACCTGTAATCCCAGCTACTCCGGAGGCCGAGGCACAAGAATCGCTTGAACCTGGCAGGCGGAGGTTGCAGTGAGCTGAGATTGCACCACTGTACTACAGCCTGGGTGACACACCGAGACTCTGTCTCAAAGAAAAAAAAAAAAAATTGTAAGTGATGCTCCACAACCTTTACAATAAAGCTCATACTCCCTAACATGGGTTACAAGGAACTGGTCTTTACTTACCTCTCCAACTTCATCTCTAGCCACTTTACCTTCATAACCCCAACCAGTTTGGTCTACTTACAGTTTCTTCACCTTGAAGGTGTCTAACTCCATTAACTCCATGCCTTTGCACATGCCATTGTTTCCCATACCAGGAATGCTTTTCTTGAACTCTGTCCTACCAAATATCAGTTTAGTTTACTTTAGTTTAGTTTTTTCTGAGACATGGTCTCACTCTATCACTCAGGCTGGAGTGCAATGGTGCAATCACAGCTAACCGCAGCCCTGACCTCCCAGGTTTAGGTGATCCTCCCGCTTCAGCCCAAGAGTAGCTGGGACTACAGAAGCATGCCACCATGCCTGGCTAATTTTTTGTATTTTTAGTAGAGATGGGGTTTTGCCGTGTTACTCAGGCTGATCTTGAACTCCTGGGTCCAAGTGATCTGCCTGCCTCAGACTCACAAAGTGTTGGTGTTACAGGCGTGAGCCACCATGCCCAGTCCCCAGTATTCTTTTTTATTATTTAGAATTGTGTTTAATGACACATAATAGGCACAATAGAAAAGTGACAACAGTAGCTTAAACACAAGTCCAAAGGAAGTAGAAGTTGCATGATATCATCAGGGTCTGAGACTCCGACTATCTTTTTTATTTTACCATTATTATAATGAGGCTTCAAGATGATGGTTTCATATCTGCATTCCAACAACAAAGAAAGAGAAGAGCAAAGAACCTGTCAGTTGAGCTTATTTTTATCAGGAAAAAAAAAAATGACTTTCAACAAAGCCCCATTCAGTAGATTTTTTCTTATATGGTCACTAGGCCTAGAATGCTGTATAAAGGGTAAGCAGATTTTACCAAAAAAAAAAACAGAATTTGTATGTAAGAAGGGAAGAATAGATATTGTCTGCCACATCCTTTTACCTGGGTACCTCTTACAAGATTCAGATCAAGCTTCACCTTCTCTTGGAAGTTTTTCATGACACCACAAGTCCAGGTTCGGGGTCACCCTCTGTTCTCCCAGATTAATGCATGGAAAACGGAAGGCACTCACTACATTTGGTTGCCCGGATGAGAATGAAAGTCCCCTCTATTCTTTGTGCTTTTAGCACTCTATTCTGGAATCACCAGTTTAGATACTGACTCCTTCACAAACCTGTAAGTTTTCTAAGGCCAAAGCTGTACTTTATTTACCTCAGTATTCCACAGTATCTTAAATATAGTAATCATTTAGTAAATGTTTGTTGAATGAATATGTGATTGAACACATTTTAAAACGAGATTTTATAAGCGACTGAAAATATTTAGAGACACAAAGATTAAATTCATGCTGTGTTGGAGAATAGTAGCAGAGATCTATCTAAATAGAGGTAGCACAGGAATACATTAATCTTAGTGTCTAGCTTATAACCCTAAGAGCTAAAGAATCCCAATAGCTAAAGCCATTGAATTTCTGCTTATGGGTTAAACTCCGTCCCCCAATTTTCTGAAACCATAATCTCAAAGATCAGTACTACTGCCTTTATTTTAGGTTTCATTCTGACCTCTTGCCATTGCAGAACTTTCTCCTCAGTTCAGCTAAAAACTGGGTTCTTGTCACACAACCAGGAAAGATTAGGCTCATGGACACATAGAAGGGTGAGAACAAAAAAGGACAAAAACTCAGCAAAAATAGAGGGATTCCTGTTAACAGGCCCCATCTCACCGATTGAATCCCAGGTTACCACCCAGGAGCAGGAGAGGCCAGGCTCCTCCCCCTTGCAAATAGCAAGAAATTCCCAAGGCCCCACCGCATCCTCCCAGTGCGCAGGCCAGGCGGAGGTTCTCCGGGGAGCCCTGTTTACTTGGCTGTCTCATTGACTTATTATAACCCATCTTAGCTTCATGCCTAACTTGGAATCGATGTTTAAAATTTCTCTTTCTTTATGATTTGCATCTGTCTGCTTTTAACCTTATTCTCATGACTTGTTCCTTGTCATCTCATGTAATACCTCTTTTATACCAAACATTGGCTCTGCTGGACTTAACATAGCATCTGGGCTCTGTTTAACTATCTGTACCTCCTTCTAATGCTTGCTATTGGGATGTCTAGACTGCCTGACTCCCTGCTGCCTACAACACTGCCTGTAAGACTGTTTAGATTCTCAGCTCAAACTTCTCCCTCTTTGGCCCATTCTATCAGTGAGAACAAAGCCTGGTTCTGACATGTGTGGGTGGGGCTGGGTTTACCTAAGGAGCACTTTTTCAGAGAATAGTTGGTGTGTCAAAGAGGGAAGCAGACATTTGATAAGAATTGTGGGGAATATTCAGATCGTTGAATGAAACCAAATTCTTATTAAATATATGATTAAGTGTCTGGACTAATTTGCATAATGCTTTCTGTTTCTTAAAGATCTTAGGAAGCCAACAACTCTATTTTTCTTTTTCATACAAATGGTGGCTACTATTAACATTTCTATTACTGACTTATGATTGTAGCTGCAGAAAAGTGTAAATTTAGTATTTTTTACAACACTCAGTATTGCCTTATTTTCTCTGGTGGCAGTTGTTAATTAAGTGGAAGTGTCAGTAAGAAGACAGCTTAAGGATACATAATATAAATAGCTAGAGTTGGGATAGATGTGCAAAAGTATACCATCCCTTATTCCATGCTGTTCTGTGTCTTAGGACTACAAGGTGCAAGTAGAGTGGACATGTGCAATTCTTCCATTCTTATCTCATTAGTCTCATCTAAGTTAAATCTTTATTGAGAGCCTGCTAGGTGCACAATCCTGTGCTAGATGGAGGAATATAAAAAATGAGACTGGGAGGCCGAAGTGGGTGGATCACCTGAGATCAGGAGATTGAGACCAGCCTGGCCAACATAACAAAACCCCATCTCTACTAAAAATACAAAAATAACGCAGGCATGGTGGCGTGTGCAGATAATCCCAGCCACTCAGAAGGCTGAGGCAGGAGAATCACTTGAACCCAGGGGGCGAGCCTAGATTGTGCCACTTCACTCCAGCCTGGGCGAAAGAGTGAAATTCTGACTCAAAAAAAAAAGAAAGAAAGAAAAGAAAGAAAGAAAGAAAGAAAGAAAGAAAGAAAGAAAGAAAGAAAGAAAGAAAGAAAGAAAGAAAGAAAGAAAGAAA
>NW_012114722.1:3952303-3954148 GCF_000951035.1 Colobus angolensis palliatus | reverse complement strand
AAAGAAAATGAGACAAGGTACCTGCCCTCAGGAAGTTTACCATCTAATTGACTGGAAGAGGAGACAGTACTCTCAGTCATAATTAACAGTCAAATGTTTCAATAACAACAGAAAACCACTGTATATGTAAAATCTCAAATTCTGTTTAAGTGCCAGTAGGAACTATGCTCTCTAGTGCCCCCATTAATAGAAAAGCAAACCAGTCCTACCTTCCATGGCTTTTCACAGTTGAAGAAATGTTACCATAAAATAATGAGATGGTTTCACAAAGTACACACCATGAAAAAGACAAACATTTCCTCCATTTTTCAAATATCACTGAAAAAATATTTTTTCCTCACTTTTAAAAAAGTCTAAATGCCTTTTCAAATAGTGTCTACTTTGTGTACCTTGTTCTTGAATTTCAAATGCATTCCTAACATAATTTAACAATGAATAATAATTCAAGAGTCAATTCTGATACTGTTATAGAGGAAACTGCTTAAACTCTAAGACAAATAAACAACAAGAGGTATTTGAGAAGTCAAAAAAAAAGTTCTTATATTTCAGATCTTTCCTATTCTTCTCATCCATATTCTCCAACTGAAAAAGATCTTGTTCCTGCCAGTTGGTGGCCCGACCTTAGACCAGGTTTAATTAATTAGCAATCTTCTCCAGCTGTCATCTGGCCTTGTTTGCCTAGACGCTAACCACAGCTCAGTACATTACTGAAGCTGAGATTCAAACTATGAACTTTTTGGTCCACCGAGCCAGAGTGACTCAACAGCCAATGAGATCTACCTCCTCTTTCCACTGTGCCGCAAACCTCATCACCCCTGACAATGGGGGCCAAGTTTAACTTCCCACATGTAGATCAGTGTTTGTCAAAGTGTGGATTCCAGACAAGTGTCCTGCACATAACTGTGGTGTTTGTAAGAATGCAGATTCCAGGGCACTGTTCTAAGAGATTCTGATAGAGTAGATATGGGATGAGACCTGAGAATATGCATTTTCAAAGGTTACACTTGGTGATTTTCCTTGAGACTCATTGATTGATGGTGCAAATACAATTAGGGAATGAGACCTAAGGCCTATAGGACCCAACTTAATGTCCTAAAAGGTCAAGATGGAAATAATTCAATTTCCTGGTAACACTGTGAGTAGAATCACTTAGGAAGCTTGTTAAATATACATATTCCTGGGTCCTAACCCCAAACTAAAGGAATCATAATCATAAGGAGGGCCTGAGCATCTGTATGTTTAAAAGTCTCCCCTAGGTCATTCTGATAAGTTTTAACAGTTGAGATCCTTTGTACCAGATCAATTACTTCAAGGTATCCAGCAACTGGCAGAGTAAAAGAGATAACTTGCTGAAGACCCAGGAACCTATTCCCCATTCTTGGAGTGTACCTGTTTTAAATGACAAAGATACATACATTTTTGCGGTGCTTAAGGGATACCTTACATTGAATGTGGTTGGAGTAAACACCCTGCAGGCTTTGGAGATGGAGAGAAGCAAAAGATACTAAGGTGGGAAGTAGGTGATAACAGGTCCTGAGATAGCCAAATGTTTATGGCCTCACTCCCTCTATATTTATAGCAACCTGCCCCACCCCGCCAATCCCCCCATTGCATCTTGAAGGGCTGAAGGTGGTTAAAGAGTCCCTCAAGGGCTGGCTCTGTGGCTCACACCTGTAATCTCAGCAATTTGGGAGGCTGAGGCAGGCAGATCACATGAGGTCAGGAGTTCAAGACCAGCCTGGCAAACATGGTGAAACACCGTCTCTACTAAAAATACAAAAATTAGTCAGGTGTGGTGGTGCATGCCTGTAATCCCAGCGACTTGGGAGACTGAGGCAGGAGAAT
>NW_012114722.1:3934790-3950788 GCF_000951035.1 Colobus angolensis palliatus | reverse complement strand
AAAAAAAAAAAAAAAAGCCAAAAAAAAAAAGAAAGTAAAGAATGGGTAGGAGGAATGATCAGGAGACATTTGATAGGATTTACCTTCCAGAACATACAATAGCAACAGTCTCCTTAATGTCTCCACTTATATCCTCCAGGCCTCCTCCTCCTAATTCTTCCACAGGCTTGTTACTCCCCTGTCCAAAACCTTTGCTCTCTCCTCAATCTTACCTTCAGCTCCTCTTCTTGCACACAAAATGACTTTTTAGTTTTTCTCACTGTTTCCCTACTTATAACCTAAACTTTAGCCAAATTATACCATTCCTTCTTTCCTGAACATGCCCCTTGTTTTCCTTGCTCAAAGTATTTTTGTTTCCTTGCTCAAAGTTTTTACTAATGCTCTTGCTATTGTTTGAAAATTCCTTCCCCCTCCATCTGTTAAATCTGTACTCATCCCTCTGGGTTCAGCACCAATGCTGTAACACCTCCTTCATCCTTCAACTGAATGTATTCTTTCTTTCTCAGAACTAAAAAGGGCCTCACATTTTAAAGCTGCTTATTGCATTCTGCCTTATCACACTTTTACTTCCCCCACCTCTAGAGGATGGAAGGCTTATATTTCCACATGATACCTAGCAATGCCTTTCCTATAGCAATTACTTTAAAATTGTGTGGAACAAATGAATTTCCCCTTTCCTCAATTGCTAGGGAAATTCCCTACGTGAAACCTACTTGTATCAGTAACAAGAGAAGCTTTCATCCCAGCACATACCTTGGTTTCTTTCTCTGTGCCTGTGCCTATCTCTATTCCTATGTAAATCCTTATGTCTTGCTCTCTATGCCTCTGTCTGTTTTCTCCATCATTGCCTTTGTCTTCTCGCCTCCTTCCCTCCTCTATCTCACATTGTCAATCTGTCTTTTAGTGTCTTTTTCGGTCTTTTCCTTGTTGCTGTAGGTATGTCTTTAACTTTATCCCTGCTTTCTCTTCTCCTGTCTGTCCATTTCTGTTTCTTGTTTCTCTGATACCTACCCCTTCTAACCTGGAGGTCAGACTCTGAAGCTCTTTCCAAGCCCTGCTTAAACTGAAACTGATAGGAGAGTGTGCTTGGGTCTTTTCAAGTTGGAACTCAAAGAGAAGGCTTGAAAATCAGCATTCCAGGGACAGGGGACATCCAGTGCCTATGTTAGAGGGTATGAATTGGTATGTTCAGACACTCTGAATGCTTAATTTACATGATAAGGCATAAAGATATGAAAGGTGACCCACAACAGCTAATCAAAATAACAATGCTAATTTCTCTAACTCTGGCTTCAAAGATAAGGACGTGTTAAAGAGCAAACAAAAAGTTCTTGTAAATCATTGACCACTTTGGCACCTTGCCCAGGAGACTGTAAGGATTCATATATAAGTATAAATGAATTGAAACTAAACACAATAATAATGCCGACAGTTTTTTTCAGTGCTCACCGTGAGACAAATGTCTTACATATATTAACTTATTTAGTCCCAATGCAACATTTTGAGGGGAGGAAAACCGAGGTTGAGGGTGGCTAATTAATCCCATGATCAGCCATCTCTAAGAAGGGGAGCTAGGATTTGAATTCAATTGTAGTCTGATTCCAAACCCTGGGCTCCTAATCACTCCAGCATTTCTCAAACTTGTCAGCTCTTAGGGATCCCTTGAATGCTCATTAAACCTTCAGATTCCTGAGCCCTATCCTAAACCTACAAAATCCCAGAGGAAAGATCTGGGAGTCCAGTGTTGAACAAATGACCCAAGTGATTCTATTTGTCAGAACTGTTGGAGAACCACTGCACTGAATAGCTTCCTTAACCATGATGTAAAGGAGAGGAGAGTTAGATTTTCCTGGTAGTTACTAGCATTACTTGACCCAACTTCTTCCATTCAGTCCTTTGCTAGCCTCTCCTTTCCAGAGAATCAAACTCAGCCTTAGATTCTTTGTTTAATCTATTGTTTAAATGTACAATGGGAACATTTGAATTTTGAACTGAATTTCAACCAGGTCAGCAAACAGATAGCACTTTATTGGTGGAATGGAAGTGAATAGAAGAGTATGCTGTGTTCATGTGGGGACTAGGGGGATGAAGGGGTTAGTATTTTCCTGATACTCTTAGAAATCATACCATGTAGATGATTGACTATTTCATCCTTTTAAAGCTCAGCCTTTATTATAAAAATAATTTTTCTTTTAATGAATAGATCTCGTACTAATAATGGTAAACACCAAGAAAACATACACGCTGAAAATACAAAATGACAATGACTTACATGCAAAATATTGACTGTCAGACCCTATGCTAAGTGGTTTCCATGAATCTTCTCCTTGAATACCACAACATACTTGTGAAGTAGTTACTTTAATGATCTGTATTTTACAAATGATGAGACTGAGGTTCAGAGAAATTCCTTGTCCAAGATCTAAGAGTCCGACCCAGGTTTGTTTGACATATTAAGAGAGAAACTTGAAGTAAATAAAATTTAACAGAGTTTAATTGAGCAATAATGATTCATGAATCAGGTAGTCACCCTCCCGCCACTTGCCCCCTTCCCTGCAACTGGAATAGGTTCAGAGAGACTCTAATGCACTGCCACATGGTTGGGGGTAATTTATGGACAAAAAAAGTAAAGTGATGTACAGAAAATGAAAGTGAGATACAGAAACAGCCATATTGGCTAGAGTGTCTTATTTGCACTGAACACGGTTTGAACAGTTGGCCACCTTTGATTGGCTGAACTTTGGAGATTGATACAAGAGTAGGTTACACATCCAGTTAGGTTACAGTTCACTATGTATGGCAAAACCTTTAGGCTGAACTGAAAAAGAGGAAGCTTTAGGCTAAACTTAATTTAACAGACTACAGTTTGTGCCCTTAACATTTTTCCGCACACCCTCCACTTCAAATAGGTCAAAGAAAGATTTGGGTAAATTCAGTGATTATAGATTCCTAATGAGATATGAAAGGATGTTTTGGGATATTGAGGGTGTTTTGAAAAATATTTTGAGGTTAATTACTTTGAACGGAAGCACAGGGTTCTCCTACAAAGATTTATTTTAGCATCACTTCTAAAGAGATGCTGATATGATCCACTATAGCATTTCTTGTGTTCTTATCTTCTTTGGTTTATTAGCAACCAATTTCTTTAGTAAGTGAGAGTGTCATTTGGATCACCTATTTTGAATTCACAATGAATTCAGAACCCTTTTCTGATTCCTCAGAACCTAAAATCTCCCAAATTTATAGATGTTAAGATATATATATGTACGTGTGTATGTATATAGACATATGTATGTATGTGTGTGTATATATATTCCTTTAATCAAAGATTCACCCAAAGTAGTGTGATGAAACAAGAGGAATATGAAGACATTCTTTTCCTTTCTTGAATTTTCTCATTTCTGAACTTTTTCCTCCTATTATGCAAAGAGAGATCATAGTGATGTGGAATATGATAAAAATGCCTCTCACCTAGAAGTATAAGGTATTTGTTTTGGTTTTGTTTCATTGTTTGAGACAGGGTTTCGCTCTGTTGCCCAAGTTGAACTGGAGTGATACCATCACTGTTCACTACAGCCTTGGCCTTCTGGGCTCAGAAGATCACCCTGCCTTAGCCTCCTGAGCAGCTAGAAAAACAGACACACTCCACCACGCCAAGCTAATTTTCTTTTTATTTTTTGTAGATATGAGGTTTTGCCACATTGCCAGGCTGGTCTCAAAATCATGGGCTCAAGGAATCCTCTCACCTCTGATTCCCAAAGTATTGGGATTACAGACATGAGCCACCAGACCCAGCCTAAAGTTTTATATATATATATATAAAATATTACAGGCGTGAGCCACCAGACCCAGCCCAAGGCTATATATACATATATTGAGCCCAGGATACATATATATATAGAGTATGTAAACAATTCTTTTCAGCTCAAAAAGCTCTACCAAAATTATATATTCTTAAATAAAAGCCTAAGAGCTTTCAAATGTCTGACTACTTATAATTTCCAAATTTAGAATTCCTTTCCTCTACCCAAATTGTACAAATAAAGATAAATCAGAATTTTGAAAAAACTTCAGCTGTCAAAAAACAAGTGATTATCAAAATTGCTAAACTACTGCATAATCATTAATTGATTTATACAACTTAGTGACTTCACAGGGGAAACAGAACATTTTTTAACACATGTCTGATGTTGACTAATCAATCCTCCTTCTGCAAAATTGCTTTTAAAAAATCAACATACGAATTTAATCATTATAAATTCAATCAGTAAAGAATGGCTGCCCCTCTTTCCCACGTTTTCATTCCCAGGATACAATCACTGTCAAATATTTTGGGTTTTAGTTCTTCTATTAACTCACATGTTAAGCTAATATCACTTTTTCTATAACAAAACCCATATACCTATCATCCAACTACACAAATTATGAACATGTTGCCCATCATGCTTCATCTAGACATACCACCCTCCCATTTTTTCCTGAAGCTCCTTTATGTTTCTGGTTTTTTCTCCCTACTAACAAGTTTTTGGAGCAGGGGCCAAATATAACTTCTAGCTGTACTGTCCAGCCCCTTTTTCCTTGCTCACTGTCTGGAAACTCTACCTTCCTCTGTTTGCAGAGGAAACAATTTTGATTGCTGGGAACATAGTAGAGAAAGTAGAGTCTGTAACATTAAGTCACTTTTTTTCATAAACAGCATAGATTAGTTTTGTTTTTGGTACGATTGACATACAATGAACTGCACACATTTAAACTGTACATTTTGAAAATTTTAAAATAAATATACACCTGTGAAACCACCACCACAATTGGAGTTATGAATACATTCATTATGGCAAAATGTTTTCTCATTGTCATCCTGCCTCTCCCCATACCCTGTCCCCAATCTGGAAACCACTGATCTTCTTTCTGACACTATAGATTAATTTGCATTTTCTACAGTTTTAAATAAATGGAATCAGGCAATAAGTACTCTTTCAGTCTGGATTCTTTCCCTCATAATTGTTTTGAGATTCATTCATATTGTTGTGTGGATCCATAGTTCTTTCATTTTGGTTTCTGAGTAGTTGTCAGATAACCAACAATGTGTTTATCCATTCACTTCTTTATGTATATTTGAGCTGTTTTCAGTTTTTGGCTATTACAAATAAATCTGTTTGGACATTCATATACAAGTTTTTGTATGATACCTGCTTTCTTTTCTCTTGGGTAAACACATAGAGATGGAATGGCGGGATTGTATCATAGGTGTATGCATAACTTTTGAAGAAACTACCAAACTGTTTTTCTGTTTTTCTGATGTGGTTGTACCTTTTTTTTTCTCCTTTTTTTTGAGACAGAGTTTCGTTCTTGTTGCCCAGGCTGGAGTGCAATGGTGTGATCTTGGCTCGGGCACGGCAACCTCTGCCTCCCAGGTTCAGGCGATTCTCCTCCCTCAGCCTCCCGAGTAGCTGGGATTCCAGGCATGCACCACCACGCCCAGCTAATTTTTGTTTTTTTAGTAGAGACAAGGTTTCTCCATGTTGGTCAGGCTGGTTTCAAACTCCCGACCTCAGGTGATCCGCCCACCTGAGCCTCCCAAGGTTGTACCATTTTATGTTAATGTCAGCCATGCATGAGAATTTCAATTTCTCCACACCTTGCCACACTTGGCATGATCAGTCTTTTCAGTTTTAGTCATCCTAATGGGCATGTAATAGTATCTCATTGTAGTTATTTTTTTATTGCCCAGACGACTAATCTTATTAAGCAGCTTTTCATGTGCTTATTAGTCATCCTTTTATCTTCTTCGGTAAAGTATTTATTTAAATACTTTTTCTATCGTCTCAGTGGTCTTAAGACCACCCGCAAGTTCGATAACTCACTAGAAGGACTCACAAAACTCAATAGCAGGTTTTATTCATGACTAATATTTGTTAAAGAAAAAGTATACAGTGTAAGGACAATAGTAACAAAATATCTGTTGGGTGGAGTCCAGAGTGGTCAGGCACAGGTTACCAACACTTTCTCATATGGGGTCTCAGAGGACATACTTTGTCTCTGCTGTGAACTGTAGGGGACAAACATATGTGAAGACTCTATACGAGGAAGGCCATTTAAATCTCAGGATCTGAAGTTTCTATGGAAGCGTGGTCACACTGTACATTCTGCTCTGCAGCCAGCTGTGGCAGTCAAAACTCAAGACCCCAACATGAAATCAGGTTCACATCATCAATCTTGATTTAGTGCAAAGCAAGATGGTATAATATAGTACATTGCTCTAGGTGCATACAATGAAATCCTCAATAGTTACATGAAGAATCAGCCAAATACCACATTCCCAGAGGATGCCCACTGATCAATAACAGCTCCAAGTTCTCTTGGAGGTGTGTGAGAAGTGAGCAATGAGACCTACTGCATCTCATTAACTCTTTTCTCACACCCATTTTATTATTGGACTGTGTGTTTACTTATTATTGAGTTAAGAGTTCTTTATATATTCTGGATACAATCCTTAAGGATTGCATGATTTCCAAGGATATTCTCCAGTCCTTGGTTTATCCTTTTATATTCTTAAGTGTCTTTTGAATAGCAGAAGTTTTAAAAATTCCAATGAAGTCCAATTTATCATTTTTTTCTTTTATGCATTATGCTTTTGGTAATCATATCTAATAATTTTTCACCAAATCCTTTTAGTTTTTTTTTTTTCTTCTTTGAGGCAGAGTCTCACTCTGTTGCCCAGGCTGGAGTGCAGTGGTGCAATCTCAGCTCACTGCAACCTTGGCCTCCTGGGTTCAAGTGATTCTCCTGCCTCAGCCTCCCGAGTAGCTGGGATTACAGGCATGCACCACCACGCCTGGCTAATTTTTGTATTTTTAGTAGAGACGGGGTTTCAATATGTTGGCCAAGCTGGTCTCAAACCCTTGACCTCAAGTGATCCACCCACCTCGGCCTCCTAAAGTGCTGGGATTACAGGCATGAGCCACCGCACCTGGCCATAGTTTTAGGTTTTTACATTAAGTCTGTGATACTTTACAAGTGAAATTTTGTATATGGTTTGACTTGGAGTATTTTAAAGCAAATCTCTGACATATCTTTTCACTGAAATCTTCAGTATATGTCTCGAGCACGTGAGAAGTATTTTGAAAACATCATTCTAATAGCTTTTTCATAATTATTTACTAGCATTCAGTACCCAACCTGTGTTCGAATTTTCCCAACTGCTCACAAATTATCTTTTCTTTCTTTGAATTAGGATGCAAACAAAATCACCATATTGCATTCTGTTTGCTTCTTAAATCTCTAATCTATAACAGTGCCCTTCCCCCATATTCCCATGTCATTTAAAAAAATTAACTAGGTCATTTGTGCCATGAAAGCTCCCACATTCTAGATTTGGCTAATTTTATCTTTGTGGTGTTTTCAACATGTTTCTCTACTCTGAATTTTCAGTAATGCTTTTTTTTTAATTTATTGATTTTGGATATTATATATTTACCCTGTGCTGTGAAAGATGAGGATCTGGCTAACAGAATACTCTTCACTTCCCTCTCAATAATTATCCCTCCAATATCTTCAGAAGTTGAATAAAAATAAAAGTAAAAATAAAATAAAAATAAAATAGAATAAAAATAAAAAAGATTTTTGAAGACTCAGTATGTATACAAGCAAGATCTCACTTCACATCATTGATTGATAGGTTCTTGGAACTTTTGACTCTAAGGGAGATGACATACAACAAAACCAATTTTACCATAAGATAACTTACATAAACAAGAGTTAACTTCCTACATCATGTTACAGGTCACAAAAACAGCATCAGGGTTTCAAAAAGAGAGGGAAAGATGGCAGATCAGATGCAGACAAATGGAATAGCTCTCACAGAGGGACTGGGACAGCTGGCAACAGCTCTTCAGAGAAAACACACCTAGAGTGGATGGAGGGAAGACACAGAAGCTGGGATGAAGGAGGAAAAAGCTGGGACTCATTTTTGAACCACAACAGCTCCTGGGAACAGATGAGTTGAACTGGCAAGGAGCAACCAACACCTTCCATGGGCCTCTGGAACCCCCGCAGGAGGGAACCATTCGACCACGGCAGACACTTGAGTGTCTACAGTGGAGCACGGCCAAGGACGGCCATCCCCCTAGGTTTAACTTGCTCCCATAAGAGACTTTAGCTCCAGGGGAATGGCCTGACCTGATCTCTGCAGGGCAGTCTTGCACACCAGATAGGCCTGGTCTGATTTGAGTGCCCTTCGGTCTGCTGGTCTCTACTGGGGCCCCAACCTGGCACACCTGCTTGCTGGGCAGTCTCGGGTGCCCTGGGGGCTCACAACATAGCTTCTGCGCTGCGGGAGGATGGGAAGACGTGTCTGACTGGTAGAGAGCTCCAGCGAGGTGGCGCCTATAGCCACGCACCAGACCACACATTCCCTCCCCATATTGCAGCTTTCCCCGGGCCCACAGCAACTCCCCACACTACTTTGCTGCTGGCTTTGTCAGGTTTTGCTTTATTTGCCCCAGCAGCACGTGGGAGTGCATTCCGCCCCCTCGCTTCCGCCACTGACTGCCATTGCAGATGGACCCTTGACAGGCACGGAGCCAACAAGCCCTGCACCGGCGCCTCACCCTTTCACTAACACTGTGCAGAGAACAGTGGATCTTCCCGCACCCTGAGCGATCACTCCTGCTCGCTGGGCGCAGAGAAGGCACCCAGACCTGTGATGGCCAGTACTCTGCCCCCAAGCCAACACCACCTCCAATGTAACCCCACATACAGTCTCCAGAAGGGCCTCACCCCAAGCCCTCACCAGTTGTGTTGCCATTGCCACTGTGGTGAATGCCTGCAGGGAGGCAGACACCCCTATATCTAGTAGCACCCAGCTGCAGTTGCCGCACCTCGGCCCCACCCAGCGCAGTGGACTCCAAACCTCAAAGAGCCAGAGAACAAAGTCAGAGCCCAGTACAAGTCCTCCAGAGTTAGAGCACACAGTCCAGGAGTTGGGAGCTAAGCACTGGCCCCCTAAAATCTCACAGAAACGAAGTCTGTCTGCTGAATCCACCTTATGCCGCAATCAAACCCACAAGGTCATCACATAGGATAAAAGAAAAAAAACAAATCCATTCAAAGGTCAGCAACTTCAAAGATTGAAGGTAGATAAGCCCACAACCATGAGAAAGAACCAGCGCAAGAACACTGAAAACTCAGAAAGCCAGAGTACCTTCTTTCCTCCAAATGACTGCATCTCCTCTCCAGCAAGGGTTCTGAACTGGGCTGAGACAGCTGAAATGACAGAAATACGATATGGATATGGATATGAAATGATATGGATATGGATATGAAATGATCATTGAGCTCAGAATATGGATATGAAATGATCATTGAGCTACAGGAGTGCATTAAGACCCAATGCAAGGAAGCTAAGAATCATGATAAAACAATGCAGGAGCTGACAGACAAAATAGCCAGTATAGAAACAAAACAAAACAAAACAAAAAAACTGACCTGATAGATCTGAAAAACATACTACAAGAATTTCATAATGCATCACAAGTATTAACAGAAGAATAGACCAAGCAGAGGAAAGAATCTTAGAGCCTGAAGACTGACTTTTTGAAATAAGACAGGCAGAATCTATGACTGATGGTGTTCCTGAAAGAGATGGGGAGAATGGAACCAATTTGGAAAACATATTTCAAGATACTATCCATGAGAACTTCCCCAACCTGACTAGAGAGGCCAACATTAAAATTCTGAAAATGCAGAGAACCCTAGTAAGATAACTTCACAAGAAGATCATCCCTAAGACACATAATCATCAGATTCTCCAAGGTTAAAGTGAAAAAAAAAAAAGGTTAAAGGCAGCTAGAGAGAAAGGTCAGGCCACTTACAAAGGGGAGCCCATCAGACTAACAATGGACCTCTCAGCTGAAACCCTACAATACTGAAGAGATTGGGAGCCAATATTCAACATTCTTAAAGAAAAGAAATTCCAACCAAGAATTTCCTGTGCAGCCAAAGTAAGCTTCATAAGCAAAGGAGAAATAAAACCCTTTTCAGAGAAGCAAATGCTGAGAGAATTTGTTTCCATCAGACAAGTTTTACAAGAGTTTTTGAAGGAAGTACAATATATGGAAAGGAAAGACCATTACCAGCCAATACAAAAACACACTGAAGTACACAGACCAGTGACACTATAAAGCAACCACATAAACAAGTCTGCAAAATAACCAGATAACATCATGATGACAGATTCAATTCACACATATCAATACTAACCTTAAATGTAAATGGGCTAAATGCCCCAATTAAAACACACAGAGTGGCAAGGTGGATAAAGAACCAAGACCCATTGGTATGCTGTCTTCAAAACACCTATCTCACATGCAATGAGACACATAGGCTCAAAATAAAGGGATGGAGAAAAATCAACCAAGCAAATGGAAAAAAGAAAAAAGCAGGGGTTGCAATCCAAGTTTCTGACAAAACAGACTTTAATCCAAGGAAGATTAAAAAAGACAAAGAAGGTTATTACATAATGATAAAGGGTTCAATTCCACATGAAGATCTAACTATCCTAAATATATATGCACCCAACACAGGAGCAGCCACATTCATAAAGCAAGTTCTTAGAAACCTTCAAAGAGACTTAGATTCCCACACAATCGTAGTGGGAGATTCTAACACCCCACTGACAATATTAGACAGATCATCGAGACAGAAAATTAACTAAGATATTCAGGATCTGAAATCAGCACTACAGCAAATTGACCTGATAGATATCTATGGAACTCTCTACCCAAAAACAACAGAATATACATTCTTCTCATTGCCACATGGCACATACACTAACATTGATCACGCAATTGGAAGTAAAACACTCCTCAGCAAATGCAAAAGAACTGAAATCATAACAAACAATTTCTTGGACCACAGCACAATTAAATTAGAAATCAAGACGAAGAAATTCACTCAAAACCACATAATTACATGGAAATTGAGTAACTTGCTCCTGAATGACTTTTGGGTAAATAATGAAATTAAGGCAGAAATCAAAAAGTTCTTTGAAACTAATGAGAACAAAGATACAATGTACCAGAATCTGTGGGACACAGCTAAGACAGTCTTAAGAGGGAAATTTATATCACTACAGGCCTACATCTAAAAGTGAGAAAGATCAATTAACAACCTGACATCATAACTAAAAGAACTAGAGAACCAAGAGCAAACAAATCCCAAAGCTAGCAGAAGACAAGAAATAACCAAAATCAGAGCTGAACTGAAGGAGACTGAGATAAGAAAAACCATTCGAAAGACCAACAAATTCAGGATCTGGTTTTTTGAAAAATTTAATGAAATAGATAGACCACTAACTAGACTGATAAAGAAGAAAAGAAGGAAGATTAAAATAAACACAATCAGAAACAACAAGGGGATACTACCACTGATCCCACAGAAATACAAACAAACGTCAGATAATATTATGAACACCTCTATGCACATAAACTAGAAAATCTAAAAGAAATGAATAAATTCCTGAACACATACACCCTCCTAAGACTGAACCAGGAAGAAATCGAATCCCTGAACCGACCTATAATGAGTTCTGTAATTGAGGCAGTAATAAATAGCCTACCAACCAAACAAAGCCCAGGACCAGAACGATTCATAGCTGAAGTCTACCAGATGTACAAAGAATAGCTGGTACCATTCCTATTGAAACTATTCCAAAAATTTAGAAGGAGGGACTTCTCCTTAACTCATTCTATGAAGCCAGCATCATCCTGATACCAAAATCTGGTGAAGAGACAGGAAAAAAAAAAAAAAGACAGAGCGAAAACTTTAGGCCAATATCCATGATGAACATCGATGCAAAAAATCCTCAGCAAAATATTGGCAAACCAAATCCCACAGCATATCAAAAAGTTTGTCTACCATGATCAAGTGGGCTTTATCACTGGGATGGTTGGTTCAACATATGCAAATCAATATATGTGATTCACATGAACAGAAATGAAGTCAAAAACCACATGATTATCTCAATAGATGCAAAAAAGGCTTTCAGTAAAATTCAACATCCCTTTATGTTAAAAAGTCTCAATGCACTAGGCATTGAAGGAACACACCTCAAAATAATAAGAGCCATGTATGACAAACCCACAACCAACATCATACTGAATGGACAAAAGCTGAAAGCATTTTATTGACAACTGGCACAAGACAAGGATGCCCTCTCTCACTGCTCCTATTTAACATAGTATGAAAGTCCTGGCCAGAGCAATTAGGCAAGAGAAAGAAATAAAAGGCATCCAAATAAGAAGAGAGAAAGTCAAACTATCCCCATTTGTAGATAACACGATCCTGTATCTAGAAAACCCCATAGTAACAACCCAAATGCTTCTTAAGCTAATAAGCAACTTCAGCAAAATCTCAGGATACAAAAATCAATGTGCAAAAATCACTAGCATTCTTATACATCAAAAATAGTCAAGCTGAGCACCAAATCAAGAATGTAATACCATTCACAATTGCCACAAAAATAAAATATTTAGGAATACAGCTAACTAGGGAGGTGAAAGATCTCTACAAGGAGAACTACAAACCCTAGAAACCACTGCTCAAAGAAACCAGAGAGGACATAAGCAAATGGAAAAGCATTCCATGCTTGTGGATAGGAAGAATCAATATCGTTAAAATGGCCCTACTGCCCAAAGCAATTTATAGATTCAGTGCTATTCCTATTAAACTACCATTGAAATTCTTCATAGAACTCAAAAATTATATTTTAAAATTCATATGGGGCTGGATGCAGTGGCTCACGCCTGTAATTCCAGCACTTTGGGAGGTCAAGGCAGGCGGATCACCTGAGGTTAGGACTTTGAGACCAGCCTGGCCAACATAGTGAGACCCTGTCTCTACTAAAAATATAAAAATTAGCTGGGCATGGTAGCATGTGCCTGTAATCCCAGCTGCCTGGGAAACTGAGGCAGGAGAATCCCTTGAACTGGGGAGGTGGAGGCTGCAGTGATGCAAGATCACGGGTCTGTCTCAAAAAAGATAAATAAAATAAAATAAAATAAAATTCATAAGGAACCCAAAAAGAGTTCAAATAGCCAAGGCAATCCCAAGCAAAAAGAGCAAAGCTGGAAGCATCACGCTACCTGACTTCAAACTATACAACAGGGCTACAGTAACCAAAACAGCATGGTACCAGTATAAAAACAGACACATAAACCAATGGAAGAGAATAGAGAACCCAGAAATAAGGCCATACAGCTACAGCTATCTGATCTTTGACAAACTTGGCAAAACCAAGTAATGGGGAAAGAATTCCTTATTCAATAAATGGTGCTGAGAGAACTGGCTAGCCATATGCAAAAGATTGAAACTGGACCCCTTCCTTAAACCATACACAAAAGTTAACTCAAGATGGCTTAAAGACTTAAATGTAAAACCCAAAACTATAAAAGCTCTGGAAAACAACCTAGGCAATACCATTAAAGACGTGGGTACGGGCAAAGATTTCATGACAAAGACACCAAAAGCAATTGCAACAAAAGCAAAAATTGACAAATGGAATCTAATTAAACTAAAGAGCTTCTGCATAGCAAAAGAAACTATCAACAGAGTAAAGAGACAAACTATAGAATTGGAGAAAATTTTTGCAAACTATGCAACTGACAAAGGTTTAATATCCAGCACCCATAAGGAACTTAAGCAAATTTACAAGAAAAAACAAGCCCATTAAAAAGTGGGCAAAGGACATGAATAGACACTTTTTTTTTTTTTTTTTTGAGACGAAGTCTCACTCTGTTGCCCAGGCTGGAGTGCAGCGGCGCAATCTCGGCTCATTGCAACCTCTGCTTCCCGGGTTCAAGCAATTCTTTTGCCACAGCCTCCTGAGTAGTTGGGATTACAGGTGTGCACGACCATGCCCAGCTAATGTTTGTATTTTTAGTAGAGATGAGGTTTCACTGTGTTGGTCAGGCCGGTTTCGAACTTCTGACCTCGTGATCTGCCTACCTTGGCCTCCCAAAGTGCTGGGATTACAGGTGTGAAACACCATGCCTGGCCGAATAGATACTTTTCAAAAGAAGACATACATGCAGCCAACAATCATATGAAAAATGCTCAATATAACTCTTCATTAGAGAAATGCAAATCAAAACCACAATGTGATACTATTTCACACCAGCCAGAATGACTATTATTAAAAAGTCAAAAAAAAAAACCAAGATGCTGGTGAGGTTGTGGACAAAAAAAGAATGCTTATACACTGTTAGTGGGAGTGTAAATTAATTCAACTATTGTGGAAGACAGTGTGGCAAAGGACCTAAGGACAGAAATACCAGCTGACCCAGCAATCCCGTTACTGGGTATATATCCAAAGGCATATAAATCATTCTATTATAAAAACACATGCACATGTATTTTCATTGCAGCACTATTCAAAATAGCAAAGACATGGAATTAACCCAAATGCTCATCAATGATAAGCTGGATAAAGAAAATGTGGTACATATATGCCATGTAATACTATGCAGCCATAAAAAAGAACGAGACCATGTCCTTTGCAGGAACATAAATGAAGCTGGAGGACATTATCCTTAGCAAACTAACACAAGAACAGAAAACCAAATACCACATGTTCTCACTTACAAGCGGGAGCTAAATGATAAGAGCTTATGGACACATGGGGGGAACAAAACACACTGGGGTCTATCAAAGGGTAGGTGGTGAAAGGAGGGAGAGGAGCAGGAAAAATAACTCACAGGTACTAGGCTTAATATCTGGGTGATGAAATAATCTGTACAACAAACCCCATGACACAAGTTGACCTATGTAACAAACCTGCACCTGTACCCCTGAACTTAAAATAGAAGTTAAAAAAATTACCAAACTTCTAAATAAAGACCCAAAATAGTTCTTGTATTAAATGTTGAAATAAATGTGAGCTATACACACATTTAAAAAAGAGTAATGAAAACAAGATAGTTAACCAATTTTTGTTGAACCAGTGAGTGACAATGGTTGTAGTAGTGGGTTAATCAAGGAATAATGATTACAAAGCAAAATCTGGGGTGCACATCTGTAGTCCCAGTTATTTGGAAAGCTGAGGTGGGAGGATCAGTTTAGCCTGGGAGGTCAAGGCTGCAGTGAGCTGAGATTGCACCACTGCACGCCAGCCTGTGCTACAGAGTGAGACTCTGTCTCAAAAAAAAAAAAAAAAAAAAGGCAAAAATTGTCAGAAGCACCTGCTACTAACACACAGTTCAAAACAAAGAATAACAAATACAGTAGGCTCACTGAGCACTTTCATACTGCATCACTTATTGTTGTGTATTTGTATGATTATATTGTATGACTTATACATTTTTATTTTACAATCATTTGTATTCATTAATTCATTTTGCAACCCGCTTATTTCAATGTTTCTGGTGGCCAGAGCTTCTCCCAGCAGCTCAGGGCGCAAAGCGGGAAGTGGACCCAGATAGGTCACCATCCCATCGCAGGGCACACTTACACACATATCTCCACTCACTCACACTGGTACAATTGAGACACAGCAGCTAATCTAACATGCGTTATCTTTGCGATGTATCAGGAAACCAGAATACCCAGAGAAAGCCCACACAGGCATGGGGAGAACATGCAAAGCCCACACAGACAGTGGCCCCAGCAGGGAAGTGATTTTTTTTTTTCTCATCAATGTTATAATAAGACGACACCGAGGCCGGGCGTGGTGGCTCACGCCTGTAATCCTAGCACTTTGGGAGGCCAAGGCAGGTGGATCACAGGGTCAGGAGTTCGAGACCAGCCTGAACAACATGGTGAAACCCCGTCTCTACTAAAAATACAAAAATTAGCTGGGCATGGTGGTGAGCGCCTATAATCCCAGCTACTCAGGAGGCTGAGGCGGGAAAATGGCTTGAACCCAGGAGGTGGAGGTTGTAGTGAGATGAGATCACGCCACTGCACTCCAGCCTGGGCGACAGAGTGAGACTCTGTCAAAAAAA
>NW_012114722.1:3929315-3934555 GCF_000951035.1 Colobus angolensis palliatus | reverse complement strand
AGAAGAATAACTGACAGCATTAAATAAATGAAGGAAGAGAGGACTGTAGAATAACTGCTTTGTTTCTGGCTTCAACAACAGTACCTAGTAGTACCATTTACCTAGATAGAGAATAGAAGAGGAGCAGATTTGGGGTAAGGGTTGGGAGCACAGGAAGTAAATAAGTTCAGTTTTGGACATCGACACATGGAATACCTATAAACAATCAATTGGAAATGTCCAGTAGACCACTGGAAGTATGAATCTGGAGTTCAGGAAAACTATGTGGTCTAGAGGTATAGATTTGATAATCATCAGCTGTATGTGTTTTAGTTGAAGTCACGGGCATGGATGATATTGCACAGGGAATGTGGAAAGAATGAAGAAAGAGGAAGACAAACAACAAAACCTTGAGGAAGACTATGATTTAAGGAGATAGAAGCAATCAATTATTATAGTGTATGAGAAATACTGGGATAAATACATGCATGCAATACCCTAGTAACTCTAAATGAAATTGATCAATTTGGTGGGGAGAAGTTATCACAAAAAGTTTCACTTTGAGTCAGGTGTGGTGGCTTATGCCTGTAATCCCAGCAATTTGGGATACCTAGGCAGAAGGATTGCTTCAGCCCAGGAGTGCAGACCAGCCTGGGCAACATAACAAGACTTTGTCTCCTAAAAAAAAAAAAAAAAGGGTGTGTGTATATATGTACATACACACACACACACACAAAAGTATATACTTTTTTTTTTTTTTTGAGACAGAGTCTTATTCTGTCGTCCAGGCTGGAGTGCAATGGTGCAGTCTAGGCTCACTGCAACCTGCGCCTCCTGGGTTCAAGCGATTCTCCTGCCTCAGCCTCCCAAGTAACTGGGACTACAGGCAAGTGCCACCACACCTGGCTAATTTTTATATTTTTAGTAGAGACGAGGTTTCACCATGTTGACCAGGCTTGTCTCGAACTCCTGACCTCAAGTGATCTGCCCATCTCAGCCTCCCAAAGTGCTGGGATTACAGGTGTGAGCCACCGCGCCCGGCCTTGGTATGTATATTTAAGGATGTATAAGAGTGTGGCCAATGGGATGAGGAGCAGAAAAAAACACAAACTTACCTGTTTCACAAGGAAAACAGAGGACTTCAAATGAGAACTCTCTCAACTATCCCCCACCCCATACACTCAAATCCAGAACAGTGTTCCTTCAAGTGTGGTCCACAATTTACTTCCATGAGAATCACATAGGGGCTTTACCAAAATGAATATCATGTACTAAATGTTGTACAAACTAATTTACAGTGTGACCATGGAATGTGCAGCCAAAGTGGAGCAGAGATAAAAGGCTTTGGAGTTGATGAGGTCAACAAATTGTGACCTTCAAGTTGCCAGTTTTAGTAAGAAGGCATAGTGGGAAAACTGGGGGGACAAGAAGGTTTTGCAAGAG
This sequence comes from Colobus angolensis palliatus, assembly GCF_000951035.1. Lineage (NCBI taxonomy): Eukaryota > Metazoa > Chordata > Mammalia > Primates > Cercopithecidae > Colobus > Colobus angolensis. The sequence continues at coordinate 3,933,133 of NW_012114722.1, read as the reverse complement.
GATAATTGACTAAATCTTTTATCCCTCATTAAAAAGGAAAAATGAACCAGATAAGACTAAAAGTGGAGTAGTTTTCTCCCGAGCTAGTCCCAAGTCAACTAGATAGCACAAACAGTCACCTTGATGAGAAAGAAAGAAACGATTTGATTGACTGGATGTGGTTATAAAAAAAACACAAAAAACAACAATGCACCCATGAATTACCCTGATTTTGTATGTCACTTTTCAGCTGGTTATCTGGAAGTTTACACTCAGCCCTTCCTAATGAACTGATGGTACCTAAAGTCACTGAGTTGTCTATAGTCTTTTATTTGATCAATAATTAATTGATAAACATTGTCCATGTTTCCCACAATTTTTACCCTAAAAAGAGGAAATCTCCAGTCCATATACTGTCTACTCTTAAGTCAGAAAATGTTTCTATGTCCTCATAAAAAAGATAGATAACTGTAAGTTTGGAAATACATCATTTGAAGTACATCCCAAACTAGATTTCTCTTGGGAATTAACTCACTATGTCTTTATGGAATCCCAGGCCTGTACTCTCAAACTAAATTTGATAGCTTATGAATATTCTGCTATGGCTAGAAATGTTTTCCTTCTGATAAATCTGCTAATGTGTTTCATTATTATGTTAAAGGAGTTATTTACATGGCTCTCAAGAGTTGGATATATCTTATTAGGAATAAGCTATTGGACTTCAAAAGATTGTAACATATTACTTTGTTTTCAGAAAAACTGTTGATATTCCTAGTCATTCCTTGTAAATTTTCCGGAAAAAAAAAAAAACACACACACACATAAAAAACAACTGCCTCCTTTGAAAAGAATATGATACCAGGCCCTTCTTGTGATAAAATTAAGTCAATTCTGATAACAAAATTAAATATGAAGAATAATAAGATTTCTTAAAAGAACTAGCTCTTCTTTTTATGTATTCATTAATTCTGTTGATTGTTCATAGTTTTTTGTTTGTTTGTTTGAGACAGAAAGTCTCTTGCTGTCGCCCGGGTTGGAATGCAGTGGTGCGATATCGACTCACTGCAACCTCTGCCTCCCAGGTTCAAGTGATTCTTCCTGCCTCAGCCTCCTGAGTAGCTGGGATTACAAGCACCTGCCACCATGCCCGGCTAATTTTTTGTATTTTTAGTAGAGACGGGTTTCACTGTGTTGGCCAGGCTGGTCTCGAACACCTGACCTCGTGATCTGCCCACCTTGGCCTCCCAAAGTGCTGGGATTACAGGAGTGAGCCACCCCATTCATAGTTTTTTAAGATAAGGTTCCTGTCCCACATATTGTACTAGTAAATTAATAATGCTTAAGAAGCAAATGATAGTCCCTAGTTAAAGAGAAATTAGAAGATGCTTTAGAAAGTATTAGAGGTGGCTGGGAGCGATGGCTCACGCCTGTAATCCTAGCACTTTGGGAGGCCAAGGCGGGCAGATCACGAGGTCAGGAGTTCAAGAACAGCCTAGCCAACATAGTGAAATCCCGTATCTACTAAAAACACAAAAATTAGCTGGGTGTGGTTGCACGTGCCTATAGTCCCAGCACTCGGGAGGCTGAGACAGGAGAATCACTTGAACCCGGGAGGTGGAGGTTGCAGTGAGCCTAGACCACACCATTGCACTCCAACCTGGTGACAGAGTGAGACTCCATCTTAAAAAAACAATAAAAATAAAATTAAAAAAAAAAGTATTAGAGATATGATGGGGAAATAGACTGTCATTTTTACTGTGATTCTACTCAGGAGCTGAGGGATTATGCTGTTAAAAGGGGTGTGGGGGCAGTGTGGTGGCTCATACCTATAATCCTAGCACTTTGGGAGACTGAGGCAGGAGGATCACTTGAGCCTAACCCAACCCTGGCAACATAGTGAGACTCCCATCTCTATAGAAAATTTTTAAAAATTAGCTGGATGTGGTGGTGTGCACCTATAACCCCAACTACTCGGGAGGTTGAGGTGGGCTGGAGCCTGGAAGGTCAAGGCCATAGTGTGCTATGATGGCACCACTGTACTCCTGCTGGGGAGACAGAGTGAGATTCTGTGAATAAGGAACTGTCAGTATGTGCACAAATTTGTGTTAAGGAAAGACACTAAAGAAAAGAAATACTGGGTCACTATAGTGTTATATTTTCTGTACAGGGGAAGAGACTCTAATATAGTATACGTAAATATTCCCATAGGAGCATGATAATTTTTTCAATCCTATACTTACCAAAACAATCTCTTAGTGGTTTTATTAGTTTGCTAGCTATTGTATTAGTTGCTGAGACTATCATAACAAAGTACCACAAACTGTGTGGCTGAAGCAACATAAATTAATTTTCTCACAATTCTGGAGGCTAGAAGTCAGTCTGAAGTTCAGGCATCAGCAGGGTTGGTTTATTCTGAGGCCCCTCTCCATGGCTTGCAGATGGCTCTCTCCCTCCTGTATCTTCACGTGGTTTTTCCTCTGTGTGTCTGTGTTCTAACTGCCTCTTATAAGAACACCAGTCATATTGGATTAAGGCCCACTCTAATGACCTCATTTTAATTTAATTACCTCTTTACCTTATCTCCAAATACAGTCATATTCTGAGATATGGGGGTTAGGACTTCAACATATACATTTTAAGGGGGCACAATTCAGCTCAAAACAGTGATTATGTCAGGTTTCCAAATACATGAATACAAAGAACATTTCCCGTAAGTATATATCATCTAGTATACATTTGTATTACTCCATGCTCACACTGTTATAAAGAACTACCTGAGACTGGGTAGTTCATGAAGAAAAGAGGTTTAATTGGCTCACAGTTCTGCAGGCTGTACTGGAAGCATGGCTGGGGAGGCCTCAGGAAACTTGCAATCACGGTAGAAGGGCAAAGGGGAAGCAAGCATGTGGTTGCAGGAGAGAGAGTGCCACACACTTTTAAAGTACAAGATCTCATGATAACTCACTCACGAGTACAACAAGGGGGAAATTCATCTCCATGATCCAATCACTTCTCATCAGGCCCCTTCCCCAACATTGGGAATTATAATTCAGCATGAGATTTGGGTGGGGACACAGAGCCAAACCATATCAACATTTAAAAATCATTTTTTTTTGGCAAAATCTGATTAACTATGAGTTACCTTTCTAAATGTCTTATCTACCTGGAAAATCAACATTTATTTGCTTAATATCTACTCTGTTCCAGGTACTGGTATAGGTGTTCAAGCTGGAAAGACAAAGAAATACATTTCCTGCCCTTGAGTAGTTTGCACGCTAGAGGAGGAGAAATACTATAAACAACAGATACACTAAAATGTGCTAAGTATTACTAAGGAAGAAATGCAATCTCAAAGGAACAAATTCAGCTAGACCCATGGTGACACAACCAAGGTAATAAAGGAATATATTCAGTCCCAGAATATTGCTTAATTAACACTACTGCATAAAGTATTAGAGCTTATAATTTTTAAAGACTTAATGTACTCATTTGTTTAGTTTTTTGCCTGAAGTCTTAAAACCCAGTTGATATAGGGGGTGGAGCAAGATGGCCGAATAGGAAGAGCTCCAGTCTCCAACTCCCAGCACGAGCGACACAGAAGACCAGTGATTTCTGCATTTTCAACTGAGGTACTGGGGTCATCTCACTAGGGAGTGCCGGACAATCGGTGCTGGTCACCCGCTGCAGCCCGAACAGCAAGAGCTGAAGCAGTGCGAGGCATTCCCTCACCTGGGAAGCACAAGGGGGAAGGGAATCCCTTTTCCTAGCCAGGGGAACTGAGACACACAACACCTGGAAAATCGGGTAACTCCCACCCCAATACTGTGCTTTAAGCAAAC
>NW_012114722.1:3909343-3924484 GCF_000951035.1 Colobus angolensis palliatus | reverse complement strand
GGGGGGAAGGATTGCATTGGGAGTTATACCTGATGTAAAGGACGAGTTGATGGGTGCTGACGAGTTGATGGGTGCAGCACACCAACATGGCACAAGTGTACATATGTAACGAAACTGCACGTTATGCACATGTACCCTAGAACTTAAAGTATAATAATAATAATAGAAAAAGATAGCAAAAGGACATGCTGAATTCTGAATGAAGTCTATTAATTATATATAAAAAAAAAACCCCAGTTGATATAGATATCTTTAAAAGACCCATCTGCCTGACTGGATACTTAGGCACCAGCTACAGCCTGCACAAACATTTTATAAAATGTTTACATTTGTCAAAAAAATTAGTAGAAGTACGTGAATTTTGTCATTATAAAATGGTCATGACCATTTGTTTAGTTTTTTGCCTGAAGTCTTAAACCCAGTTGATGTAGATATCGTTAAAAATTCTTTATAAAATGTTGTTTACATTTGTCAAAAAATTCAGTAGAAATATGTGAATTTTGTTATTATAAAATGGTCATGACCTTGCAGACTGTTATTCAAATTAAAAATCAGCCTTGATAGGATACTATAAACTAAGTAATCATTAACAACAATGCTATACAGAAGAACTCAGAAATCTAAGAGCAATTCCAAAACATCTATACAGAATTGTTTGTAAAGTTCTAGAATAATCCCTAATAATACATAAGAACCAGAGTAAAAAAGTGATGAGATAATCCAATTCATAATGAAGTACTGTATCACTTAGATAGCAGATATCTATCTTATAAAAGTTATCCTGAAATTATGATACACTTCAAGAAGCATCCAGTCCATTCTAAATTATTTTTCATAATACCACCATTTTTCCTGATAACCAAGAATAAATTGATCACCAATCCGTACATACACCACTGACTCTTCATTTTAGATCTCTTTTCTTTAGTCTTTCAAAGATACTATTAGAAACAGAAAGTCAGCAAATACCACCAGGAAAAAGTCAGAGACTCCTCTTTGGAGTTGTGTATTCAAAATAGTACTCTAATATGTGTATAACAAATAAAGAGAAATATGGCATGACAAATGCTTACAAAATCTGTTTCGTAAAGTAACCAGCTTTTGCTTCCTATAGATTTCTTCTTCCTCAGTTTTCATGGAATTAAATACACAACTATGATTTAGCTTTAAATTTTTTAAATGAGAAATTTGAACCAAATTATTTTCATGGTCCTTGTCAGGAACTTTGAAGGGTCTGGGATTTTATACTATGTACAATAATTAGTCAGCCAAAAAGATGCTAGCAGAATACACAGGACTCCAAGGTCAGAGACAAACAATAGTTTACTAACACCAGCAATGGCAGTAGCCAGAGTGTCAGCATTTGTACCAGTTCCCTGAGTTCCACTTCCCACAGTGTAATGCAAAGAAGGGCAGAAGATACCTGCATTTGTAGTAGGGTACATTATAATAGAGGAATCCTGATTATAATTTATAATAGGCAGTAAGCTCTGAAAGGAAACTATCTCTGTTTCTCATGCCTGCTCACAATATATTCTTTAAAAATCGAGATATAATTCACATATCATAACACTTTCAAAGTGTACTATTCAGTAGTTTTGAGTGTATTCACAAAGTTGTGCAACCATCACCACTCCTTAATGCTGTAATTCCAGAGCATTTTCTATTACCTGAGAAAAAAACCTCATAGCCGTGGTAGTTATTTCCTATTCCCCCTTCTCTAACTCCCTAGGAATCACTAATCAATTTTTGTCTCTGTGGATGTGCTCGTTCTGGACATTTCATGTAAACGAAATCATATAATATGTGGCTTTTTGTGACTGGATTCTTTCGCTTAGCATAATATTTTCAAGGTTCATCAGATATTTATTGCCTGGATCCCTCTGTGCCTTGACCCACCTGCCTGACTGGATACTTAGGCACCAGCTACAGCCTGCACAACAGCAGAGCCTGCTAAGCCTTTCTACCTGAATGATCACCTGCTTGCTCTTCCACCACCACCTCAAGCCAAACTATATAGATGAGTTGGTTCCCAGGTCCTTATTTATTTATTTATTTATTTTTGAGACTGAGTCTCACTCTGTTGCCTAGGCTGGAGTGCAATGGCATGATCTTGGCTCACTGCAACCTCTGCCTCCTGGGTTCAAGCGATTCTCCTGCCTCAGCCTCCCAAGTAGCTGGAATTACAGGCACCCACCACCACGCCCAGCTAATTTTTGTATTTTTAGTAGAGACAGGGTTTCGCCATGTTGACCAGGCTGGTCTTGAACTCCTGACCTCAAATGATCTGCCTGCCTTAGCCTCCCAAAGTGCTGGGATTACAGGCGTGAGCCACCATGCCCAACGCCAGGTCCTTGATCTTAAATACCTGGATCTCTACCAATCCTAGTTAGTTTCCTGTCACAGACTTTGTGCTGCTGATAACCATAAATTCTATTGGCAAGTATATTCAAATTATGACAAAGTCTAGTTTACAACCATCAAAACCATCTTAGTCAGATTTAAATGTATCTACTTTCTTATAGATCCATTGATTTATGTTATTATTAGAAATTCCATGCCCATTTGAGGGCTGTGAATGTGAAATAAGGTGATTGCATAGACCACGCCCCCCTTGCTGAAATGTCAAAGGCCTGGCTTATTTTGAATGTCTTGTTTTTTTCAAGCACCCGCTCAAATAATTTTGGAATATCAATACCAATATATATATATCCCTTCCCCTTGACCTCATTCCTACCCTTGGAGCGGCTTGTTCTTCTCTCTGGTCATATCAGGAGTGTCAGAGCTTCCCTAAACCATCAGAAGCTACTGATTCACCTCCTTTTACTTACCTACCGCTGTTGTGCTTTGTTCTACTCTTGATGGCTCCTGCTGGTTTGGATTAGATCCATCTCTTACACCATCCACCCCTGACTCTGTTTCTACCTTTGACTCAACATTTGGTCTCTAATTCCACTCCATTTATTGCTGCATTTTAAATGTGCAGTTTAGCCATTTTAAAACATCCGCATGGAAGAATTGTTCTTGAGAAAGCAGTCAGAACAATACTATTTGGTAAACTACTCCTTCAGTATTCCCCTCCTTAATTCAATTGTATCTCCATTGCTGGTACCCTGTTTTTCTCTTCTCTATCCTATAACCCTCCTGCTAATGGCATGTTTTCTTTTATTTCAGTCATTTTCAAGTTTTAGTGGGCATCAGAATCACCTGGTGGGCTTGTTAAGACACAGATTGCTGGATTTCACCACAGAGTTTTTTGATCTAGTAGATCTGGGTTGGTGCTCAAGAATTTTTATTTCTATCAGGTTTTCAGGTAATGCTGATGTTGTTGGTCTGGGGTGAACTGTTCTAGTTCAACACTGTTCATATTGACAACCTGTTTATTTTCATGGCTTGTCCTCTAGACCCTTTCCTGTGAATTGCCTTGATGTATAGAACTAGCTAATGTAGCTAAGAATTCTCACCTCTGATGGCCGCATGGTGAACCCTCTGGATATGCCATTATCACCCAGAGGCAAGTCTCTAAATTAGAATCAATGGTCACGGGTAACTCTAAAGTGAGAAATTTAATGTGCTGCTAGTTTATGTTCACGCTGCTGATAAACACATACCCAAGACTGGGTAACTTACAAAAGAAAGAGGCTTGATGGACTTACAGTTCCAAGTGGCTAGGGAGACCTCACAATTATGGCAGAAGGTGAAAGGCATGTCTCACATGACGGCAGAGAAGAGAAGAGAGCTTGTGCAGGGAAACTCCCCTTTTTAAAACTGTCAGATCTCATGAGACTTATTCACTATCATGAGAACAGTACAGGAAAGACCTGCCCCCATGATTCAATTACCTTCCATCAGGTCCCTCCCACAACACATGGGAATTCAAGATGAAATTTGGGTGGGGACACAGCTAAACAATATCAGCTGCCTAGAGATAAGAAGCTCAGAATCAAGATGTAGGATTTGTACTCTAAAGCTCTTGAAACATATTTCCAAAGCACAGCTCACTGCCCAAATAAAGCTAGCTCTGCTTTCTAGAAGTAACAGATAGGAAAAATAAATTTAGAAAGTGAAATGAAATCTACTTCCAAATAACCAAAATAAATGTAGTCTCTCATATTCATATTCTCTCTCTAGGTCATTATTAAAATAGACATGTTTGTATATGTACATATTAATGTGATAAATTAAGGGTTATCTTCATGTGTATCTATCTGTGTGCTTTGTATATGACCTTTCATATATAAGCATATATCTAGGAAATTCTTAACTTACTGTAATTTGTATATTATAAGCCTCCAGCCCTTAAAGCAGACTTTCAGCACACAAATACAATTATGGCAGCCAGTCTGCTTTCTGATACGTTGCAATTATTGCTTTCCTTGGCTCCTGGCTTCGATTTGGCTCCTTGGACTAGCCTCTACCCTATATAGTTCCTCTACCCTGTGTCTGGTCAGAGGCCAACACCAGCAGAAACTTTCATGAAAACAGAGGGGTAGGATTAGAACTACTATATCTTGAAGAAAGGGGAGAATAATGAACTAAGCTGAGTACATGTGAGAGAGAGTAGGGAAGAGCAAAGGGGGAGGAGTATAGGAGAGAAAGAAACCACCAGACACACGTGAATGTCAACAGTGGGTACTCTCTGAAGTTTTATTTAGCTGGTGAACTGTCTCTGAAAGGAATTTCAAAAGTGGAGTTCTGAGGAATGTTAGCTTGATTTTAATGTGGGTATGGTCTTCTAGGGGCACATTGTTTCCAAGAAGAATCTTCAGTTTCCTAATTTCCATCTTTAATGTCACCAAAGATCTCATTCTTTCTCCTTTTCTGGCTACCACGTCTTTAAAGTTAATCCATGACTTTTGTGTTCTTGCACATGGATCCCATCCGAGCTGTGTGAATTTTTCTCTCAGCATCCAGCCATCCAATATCCAAAATGTTTCTCCTTCTAGATTATGTATCTGCCTTATATATCATGGTATCACCACTCTCCCTGTCACTCAGTACTGAAATCTCAGAATGTACCATGAGTAATAAACTCCGGTAGGCTCTTTCCTTGGATGGTTTATTTTCCTTGTCCACACTTAAAATGAGTTCCCACAGACTTTTCTTTGATTCCCATAAACTCTACACTCTCCTTTGATGATCTCATCTACTCTCACATCTTCAACTAATACTGTTATGTATTAGGTTGGTGCAAAAGTAATTGCAATTTCTGCCATAATGGTGGTGATGGTGTGAAGCAACAACGTGGTGAGGGATTAAGCATTTTTCTATGGATTTGGAATCAAACTCAACCCTGTGTGCCTTTGAACGGGGCCACTATTTTAATCCAAGTTTGGAGACATTTTGATGGCGTGAAGAAACAACATACTGAGGGATTAATGGAGGAAAATTTTGATGCAGGCCAGGCCCAGATGGGAGGATCAATTGAGCCCAGGAGTTTGAGACTAGCCTGGGCAACAAAGCAAGACCCCATCTCTACAAAAAAATTTTTGCCATAATGGCAAAAAGCGCAATTGCTTTTGCACGAAGCTAATAATTCTTCATCTCTGTCTCCAAACTTTCTCAGTAATGCCAGACCTAATTTCTAAGAACATCTACATTTGTGTATCTTGCAGGCACCTGAAGTGTTGCTTCATCTCTCTCTCTCTCTCTTATCTCATCACATTTTTATAAATATATTTCTTTTCCTAGATTCCCAATCTGAATGTAATATTACCACTCCTCCTACTCAGTGTTTAAATCTCAGAATCCTCTTCCATTCTTCTCATTCTCCTATTGCCTATATTAGGTCACCAAATCCTGACAACTTTACCTGTAAAATCTCTTCCCATCTTTCCATTCTCTCTTCTACTGCCCCAGATCCTAGTCTCATTATTGTATGTCTATCATTGAAATATCTAACTACCCATGGTCCCTTAAACCAGACGAACATACATATGCATCTCATATCCACCAACATAAAGTCTGGATGCCTCTAGGCTGTTTACCATTCATTCTCTTTCCTTCCTTAAGACACCTTCTCACTTTGATCCTGGCTCCAATTTGTCAACTCTTGGGTCCACAAGCGAAGTCTAATGGAGACTTTAATCTTTTGCACTCTGTTTATTTTTGTTTTCATTTTTTGACTCTTGGTTATTCTTAGCAAATTTTGTCTCAGCTCACCCTTCCAAGTCCTCCCTCTCTGGACTTCCTTGGATATCTACCCTAGGTCAGGTTCCTGTAACTAGCACCCAGGCTGAACTAACACATATTCCCCAATAGGAGAACGGCTTTTGAAAGGGCGTCCTAATTTATCTCCCCACCTCCAGTTTCTCAGTTTACAAACCATTCTACATACCAATGCCAGAGCATGTTTCCTAAAACATAGGTCTGATCATGTGTTTATCCTTTTCATTTTTTTCTGGCGACTCTCCACAGTCTATAGAATAAATTTGGATTTCATTATGGCATTCAAAATATTTCTGATGTGATGCCACTCTGCTTTTTCAGCTTTATCTCCCACTATACAATCACAGCCTCTACTCTTCAGCTCCATTTAGACCACTAATCAAATTCAGCCCACATTTTCCTTTCTCTGTGCTGTTGGGTTATACTGTCCCATCTACCTTAATGCCCTTTTCTCTCACTTCCAACATTTGGGATCCTACTTACAATTAAAGGCTCAGATTTTCTATGACACCTTCCCTGTTTTCTTTCTCCTATATGTTTCAGTAATTCTTTTGCAGTTAGTTGCATACTTGTCAGTTGCCTTGACTAGATACTAAGCCTGCTGAGACCATGAATAGTATATCATTCACTTATCTTTACTTAGCACAATGCCCTGGACATAGTTACTGCTAAATATTTGTTAATATTATTTAATTAAAATTAGACATATAAGTTCTAACATGCTAGATAAAATCTAATCTGCTTTATAATCCTACATCATAGTCATCAAAAAGAGCTTAGAATAGAAAAAAACCAATCTCCTAATAGTTCTATATTATTGTAGGGCCACATAAAGGGCTGTGCCTATGATAGAAAAGCATTATTCTATGCATTTGGAATCAAGCTCACCCTTGTGTGCCTTTGGATTTGGCCACCATTTTAATCAAAATTTGGAGACATTTTGATGGTGTGAACCAACAACATGGTGAGGGATTAAAGGAAGCAAATTTAGATGCAGGCCGGGCCCAGGTGGGAAGATCATTTGAGCCCAGGAGTTTGAGACCGGCCTGGGCAACAAAGCAAGACCCCATCTCTACAAAAAAAAATTAAAAATTAGCTGGATGTGGTGGTGGATGTCTGTAGTCCCAGCTACTCAGGAGGTTGAAGCAGGAGGATGCTTGAGCCTGAGACTTTGAGGCTACAATGAGCTATGATCATGCTTCTGCACTCCGGCCTGGGTGACAGAGCGAGACCCTCTCTCAAAAAAAGAAAAAAAAAAAAAAAGAATTAAAATTTTGATGCAAATCAGAGTTGGTTCATAGGGCTTAGAGGCAGGTCTGCCCTTCTATCAGGTGGGAGGTGAAGCTGCTAATGTTGATGATATGGCTACTCAAGTTAGCCTGTTTTGAAGGCAGCAGAAGGTCAATGTTACAGAGTTATTTGAAAAAATAATAAATAAAATGAAAGCAGCAACAAAATACATATTCTGGCATCTGTTTTTCAGGAAATCATCTAGTGACCGAAGTCTTTCTCAAACATTTTCTTAAAAATTCATGTGCAAATTTCTTCAGAGAAGGCCTTTCCAATGAATCTGATATCAACGTAGGTGTACATTTTAGCTTTTAATATGTTAGAATAGAAGACTTAAGAAATAAGTAAGTTAAGACCTATGTATTCCCTGGTACTATACCAGGTAAAATATAATTTAATATAATTGGTTTCTGAGTTGTTCTGTTTAATCAACTCCTAGGAGCTGTTCTGGTACATGATGTATACCTGACTAAATATGGTATTTGTGGTCATTTCTATAAAATGTCAGACATCAGGCCATGGATCAGAAGGAACTTCCTCTATTATATAATTGTATGGGAAACTAAACCCCCAAATCTCTGACCTTTGCCAGGAGACAGGGGGCAAGATTACGTGTGTTCACGTGAGAATATCAAAACTCTTTGGAATTGTAAATAGGCACATTTTGGTCACTGTGTGCATAGCAGGGGAGGGGCTTAAAAACTGATTTGTATCTGTGTCCAAGAAACAAATAGATAATAATGAGCAAACCAAAATTGATGTAGGCTGGATGAATCTTAAAAACATTATTCTCGGCCGAGAGCAGTGGCTCACGCCTGTAATCCCAGCACTTTGAGAGGCTGAGGTGGGCGGATCACCTGAGGTCAGGAGTTCGAGACTAGCCTGACCCACACGGAGAAACCCCATCTCTACTAAAAATACAAAATTAGCTGGGCTTGGTGGCACATGCCTCTAATCCCAGCTACTTGGGAAGGCTGAGGCAGGAGAATCACTTGAACCTGGGAGGTGGAGGTTGCGGTGAGCCGAGATCATGCCATTGCACTCCAGCCTGGGCAATAAGAGCAAAACTCCGTCTCAAAACAAACACACAAACAAACAAAAACAAAGAAAACATTATTCTCAGTGAAAGAAGCCAATTCCAAAAGACTACACATTGTATGATTCCATGTACATGAGAGGTCCAGAACAGGCAAATCTACAGACATAGATTAGCAGTTGCCTTGGGCAGTGCATGTACTGGGGGGGTGGTTTGGGATGACTGAGGGAGGAGTGACAGCTAAGGGGTAAATGGGGTTGTGATGGTCATACAACTCTGTGAATATACTAAAAACCATTGAATTATACACTTTAAAATGGTAGATTTTATGATATATGAATTATATCTCAATAAAGCTGTTAAAATTGATGTGGGAGAATATATAAAACATAAATAAGGCTGTTTTTAGGCTTACCTGATTAGTGATGCCCAGATAAATAAGATGAAAACATGTTATTTACAGATGTCAAACATGTGTTTCTCAATTTTCATGTAATTAATAATATTTTTAAAAGGTCAGAAAAAACACAGACGACAAAATAAGAGACACTAGATTTTCATAGCATAATTTTAGTCTTGCTTTTGAACTCTATGAGAACTCTATTCTCTGAGTACTCATTACTATGCCTATGTCTTAGTAACTTACAGGCTGGATAATTACCATTCATGATCTGTTCAGCCATTCTTGAAAATCACTTTGGGGCCTTAGTGAATTAAGAAAGAAAAGTCTGTTGTTCTTTGTTAGAAGCAGATTTTCCAGATAACATTCAAAGAGTTGGTTTTCAGCATACAATATAAAACTATAGGAGGCATAAGTTTGAGGATGCTCAAAGTCTCTTTTAGGCGTGACACTTCCCCCAAAAGGAGAAACTGGCACGGGTGTCTCTCAGACGGATTTTCTGGGACTGTGCTTTAGCTGCCTGGCTTCTTGCTCCGAGCCCTGTAATCATCATACCTGAGCCCAGTAACCTTTACCTCCAGGTCAGTGACCATTACTGGTTATTATCGTTTACAGGTTTTTTCTTGTTGTCTTCTTTTCCTCCACTGGAACCAATCCTGCTCCTATTCAGAGAGGATTTAAGGAGCAGTATTTCAGTAGTTTGGTGGCTTGGCATCAAGCAGACCTATCCCTGATGGTCCTATTTTGCTCTCACAGACCAGTTGAAGTAACTGAATATCTTGGGTACCAGTGTTATTTGTATCTGTCTCTCTTTCACAGACTTCACCTAATGTGCTGGTTCCTTTAGGACCAGTGTTCTGCCTTGTTTGGCACTGTCTTGACAGACCTCTTAAGGGATTAATCATTTGTTTTTGAATCCCAATCCCCATGACTGGATTGCTGCTCCATACTCTTTGAATCAACCTCTGACTATTGGCTGCCACCAGATTTTCTGGATTCTGTTTTGTCAGCCTGCCAGGACATCCATTGCTGGACTTTCAGGGTCCGGCAGTTTGCCTGCTTATTGCCTACTGTTACATCCCCACCCCCCTACTCCATGCTTTACCAGCTTGACCAGACTCTTCTTGCTGGTTACTAGAGGAACCTTCTTAGCTTTCCTGTCCTGCCCTAATTAAGTTTTTTTTGTAGTTTCTAGGTACCAGGCTCCTTGATCTGGCTTTGTCAGTCAATAACAGGCACCTGCTGACATAATATCTCCTTGTTTACCACTAGTCTTTTATTTCCTTGGGCCAACATTTTGGTAATTCTTGTTTACTCTCTCTTTTCCTTTGTTTCCTGTATATAATCTGTAGGGAGGAACAGTTTATTCCTTTTAAACAGCTCCTGGATTCAACTGTTTCTATTCATTTCCTCTGGGGCCACTCCAGTTCCAGTCCTCACAGCTTTATCTAGTTTAAGCTGGGCTTCAGTAGTGGTGCCTCAAAGGGTTGCCTCAGAGGATGAGAGGGAAGCCAAGTGGACGTGAGCAGGTCTCCACTCTTGCACTGATTTCAAACAGGTCATCTACATTTGTATCTGTTGGGGTTCTATGAAGAGTTTTATTTAGAAAGAAATCCTGTACTCGGCCAGCTGCCGTGGCTCATGCCTGTAATCCCAGCACTTTGGGAGGCTGAGGTTGGCAGGTCACCTGAGGTCAGGAGTTCAAGACCAGCCTGGCCAACATGGTGAAACCCCGTCCCTACTAAAAATACAAAAATTAGCCAAGCATAGTGGCACATGCCTGTAATCCCAGCTACTCAGGAGGCTGAGGCAGGAGAATCACTTGAACCCAGGAGGGGGAGGTTGCAGTGAGCTGAGATTGCAACACTGGACTGCAGCCTGGGCGACACAGCAAGACTTTGTCTCAAAAAAAAAAAAAAGAAAAAAGAAAAAAAATTCCTGTACTAAAGGAAAAATAAGTTTGAAAATCAGTGTTCAAAGTTATTCCGCATATCATTGCCAAACCAGCTCCCTAAAACATCGTTTGTTTTATAACTTCCCTGCTAAAGATCTGTATCAGTCACTATGTCTTGCATTCAAATGTGTTTACAAACTGGGAACACACTATGGGGATACACGCATGTTTCCTACAATTATTCAACATCTATGTTCTCACCATTCTAGTCAAGTGTCACTGGCCTCTCAACATTATTCGTCAGTATTCTTTCCAGACTAGTCCGTATGTTGTCTTTTCCTTACTTCCTTTCTTTGCTTTGTCTATTCAAGTCTGATTTCTGCTTCATAGCTCAGCAGCTCAAGTCTTACCTCCTCCTTGCAAACTTTATCTATTCTAGGCCCCACAGATCTCACTCCTTCACCATATTATACTGAATTTAGAGTCAGTATCTCCAAGCTAGGCAGCTAATTTTCTCTTATTGTTTCATACCTTAGTTCTCTTGCTTATTTTCTCAAGATTTTAGGCCTAATGATGGCAGGGATTTTACATTTTACAGTCTGTTTCATTACAAGTGTTTGTGTACCACAAATAGCATATTAGCAATTGGCAAACAGAATAATGTCAAAATAATGTGTCAGTCCAGTTGGTACATGTGTGAATTTTCATAGCACTTTCTTTTTTTTTTTGAGACAGGGTCTCACTCTGTCACCCAGGCTGGAGTGCAGTGGTGTGATCATAACTCACTGCAGCCTCAATCTTCCGAGCTCAAGCCATCTTCCCACTTCAGCCTCCTGAGTAGCTGGGACTACAGGTGTGCACCACTAGGCCTGGCTAATTTTTTAATTTTTATTTTTAGTAGAGACGAAGTCTCACTATGTTGCCCAGGCTGGTTTCGAACCTGAGCTCAAGTGATCCTCCTCTCTTGGCTTCCCAAAGTGTTGGGATTATAGGCATGAGCCACTGTGCCTAGCCAGCACTTTGTTTTGAAGTGATCAGAAGCAAACTTCCTCACAAATAAGAAGTCTTAGCAATATATGAAGACTTTTATGAAATAGTGAAGAATCCTGCACAAAGCTCTGTCTTCAGTATAAGTAGTGACTAGTTTAGTGTCTACAACCTCTAAGTTTTTAACAACATTAAACTATCTGGTGAAGCTGTGAGTCCCATGCTAATGAAGCTGTGACGACCTTTCACCATGTGTTTTTAAAAAGCTGACTACTCCTCAATTAGATTTTTAATTCTGATGAAAATGGCATCTATTAAAAGTGAATGCCCTTGAGGATCCACATCAGGAAGGAGGAAGCATAAAAGCTACCAAGCATTGATGACTGTGATGCTGGGGCAAAGGCCAGTGGAGATTTATCTGTGTGTTTTTATTAGGATGGTTGTTTTCATTAGTGCTCTGACTATAAAGTTGCATTGGATTTAAGTGGTCTTCCCTAACCATATTTTCCCCATAAGCCCTGCTATTTTAGCTGTGCAATATCGCAAAACAGGAGGTTCTTCGGTAAAGACAATATGACATTATAGCAGAATGTCTGGCATTTTTTTTTTTTTTTTAATCTGCAGGACATCTAGTTTGGTGTTAACCAGGTAGTATATACTTGGTAAATACCTGCTTATTCTTAGGAATACTTTAATGCATAAACATTTTGCTGCGACCTTGAAGATGGTTCTTATTTTTTTCAAATCCATGTTTCATCTATGAACGATGCAGACTGTCTAGATGAGAACACACCACAGAAGGGAGACATAGAAACTCAGAGGGGGTACTATCAGGATGGTCAGAAATCCTCAGGGGTAATAGATGACTCTAAGGTCAGTTTGAAGACAGAGCCCAGTAGCCTTTTGTTGGTCTCCCCCAGGGCTGGCTTTTAAATGCTGATTCGGTGCCACATTCATGAGAATCCAGAGGGAGAGACCACAAGGTCAGTGGTTCTAACATATATTTAATTTTTGATATCCCAATTGATGATGGTAGCCTCCTTCCTTCTTCAGCATCAGAGATGTTCCATCCACCAACCTATTTGTGTGACCCATGACGGTAAAAATAAAGGGTTATAGATGCAGAGAGATCAGCTGTAGGGCCACAGTTGGTGAGGTGCTTGGTTTATAATCAGTGGACAAAGCATCCTTACTGAGAGCAGTGGCTCCTTTCCTGTGTCAGTTTCTGCCAGGCCAATGACCCTGAAGCCTGAAGGAAAAGTTTTTGCTTGTTTTAAACCACTGTTTACATTAACTGGAGCAAATGCTGAAAAAAACATCAAGAGTTAAGACGGGCCAAAATAACCACAAGAAAGTCAAATGTAAGCCATATCAGGGACAAACTTTTTCATTTTTTGCAGAAAAGATTATGGATCTTTTACATGTACTTCTAACTGGATACGAAATGTAGATTAACCTGGCCTGAGGATGATGAAACCCAACCTTACATTCAAAATAATATCAATACATTTTCAAGTCTATTTATACATTCTAAACAGAAGTAATTCATATTACAATGGCCTCCCTATTCTGCTCTTCCACTTTTTAGTTTTTATTTTTATGGAGACAGAGTCTCGCTCTGTCACCTAGGCTGGAGTGCAGTGGCATGATCTTGGCTCACTTCAACCTCCACCTCCCAGGTTCAAGCCATTCTCCTGCCTCAGCCTCCTGAGTAGGGGGGATTACAGGCACCTGCCACCATGCCCTGCTA
Organism: Colobus angolensis palliatus; assembly: GCF_000951035.1. NCBI lineage: Eukaryota > Metazoa > Chordata > Mammalia > Primates > Cercopithecidae > Colobus > Colobus angolensis. Next base: position 3,910,959 of record NW_012114722.1, on the reverse strand, counting down.
ATTTTTGTATTTTTAGTAGAGACTGGGTTTCTCCATGTTGGCCAGACTGGTCTCGAACTCCTGACCTCAGGTGATCCTCCCACCTCAGCTTCCCAAAGTGCTGGGATTACAGGCGTAAGCCGCCATGCCTGACCCCCTTCCACTTTTTAAACAACAGTAATGAAGCTTATTAAGTAGGGGACTTCAATCTGGAAACTCCTCATCTGTTCTGCTTCTTCTCCTGCCAACAGTCTCCCCCGCTCCCCACCAATTTCTTAACCACAGGGCTTCTGCACATGCTATTGTCATTTCCTTTGCCTGAATGCCCTTCACTGTCCTTATTTGCCTTGTAATTGCTTAATACATTTTTAATATCTTTCCCGAGGCTGGGCGCAGTGGCTCATGCCTGTAATCCCAGCACTTTGGGAGGCCGAGGCGGGTGGATCTCCTGAGGTCAGGAGTTCGAGACCAGCCTGACCAACATGGAGAAACCTAGTCTCTACTAAAAATACAAAGTTAGTCAGGCGTGGTGGCACATGCCTGTAGTCCCAGCTACTCAGGAGGCTGAGGCAGGAGAATTGCTTGAACCTGGGAGGCGGAGGTTGCTGTGAGCTGAGATCGTGCCATTGCATTCTAGCCTGGGCAATAAGAGTGAAACTCCGTCATATATATTTATTTTTCCCGATAGTGTGAAAACTCCCTAAGAGCAAATCATGCCTGTCTTGTTCACCATTGTACTCATGATGCCTTGCACAGTACCTAACACTTAGTAGGCTGCCAACAAATGTTAACTGGAATCAGACCCTTAAGACTCAGTTCAAACATCATCTTCTTTCGGAAGGTGTCCCTGAGCCTCTGACACTCTGATAGTTACCTCTTTCATGTGCTTCAAAGGCTTCCTGTTCACATCTGTTGTAGTGCAGTGCAGTTCTTTAATGGTCTGTCTCTCCCAGTAGGCTCTGAAAGTTCTAAAAGGCAGAAACTGTGTCATCTTCATTCTTCTTACTCATGACACTCTGTATCTCCTAGTATACTCTAAGGAGTTGAAGAAATATCTACTGGGCAGATTATTGAACCCTGTTTGCGCTTGGAGGGCCCTCAGCTATGGACCACACCTATGGCTCAAACAGGAATTATATGCAAGCATTGGCTAAACAGGTCACGTCTTTCTGAAGCATCCACTTTGACTCAATGTTTCAGGAGAAGAGACATTTATATAAATTGTGTTTGTGTGTGTGTGTTTTTTAGTGAGTTGAATTCAAAATACACACTAAATTTTCAGTGAAACGGAAACTTCAACAAAGCAAATTTACCATGTGGCTCCTTAACCACCCTGTTTGGGAGCATGTATTCCCTCTTCTCTGCTGTCCTTTGGTAGCTTGCCACCTTAGGAGTAGAGAAGTCACATCTCCATGGTTAAAAAGAAAGTTGGCCGGGCAGGGTGGCTTACACCTGTAATCCCAGCTCTTTGGGAGGCTGAGGCAAGCGGATCACCTGAGTTCAGGAGTTTGAGACCAGCCTGACCAACATGGAGAAACTCCGTCTCCACTAAAAATGCAGAATTAGCTGGGCATGGTGGCGGGTGCCTGTAATCCCAGCTACTTGGGAGGCTGAGGCAGGAGAATTGCTTGAACCCG